>NW_018405159.1:3208-29455 GCF_002113885.1 Mizuhopecten yessoensis
CGCTTTGTGGGTGTTTTGTATAACATATCTGTTTGTTAAGATGCTTTGTGTGTGTTTCGTATAACATGTCTGTGCGTTGGTGCTTTGTGTGTATTTGGTATAACATATCTGTGTGCTGAGATCCCTTGTATGTTTGGTGTAACATGTTTCTGTGTTGTGATGCTTGTCATGTCATTATGTACTTTTGGTGTAACATGTCTCTGTGTAGTGACGCTTGTCATGTCTTTATGTACTTTTGGAGTAACATGTTTCTGTGTTGTGACGCTTGTCATGTCTTTATGTATGTTTGTTGTTGCTTAGTATGTTTTATATGTAATATGTGCGTGTGTGTCGAGATGGTTAATTTGCTTTCGTGTAACATATTTGTTTGCTAAGATGCTTTGTGTTCGAATATCTATTGTTATTTTCGTAAAACTTTCCTTTGTGCTGAGATGTTCTTTGTATAACCTTTGTCTGTGTTAAAACACCTGGTGTGTTTGGTGTATATTAGATGTCTCAGTGTATAGTGTGGTAACTGAGAGTCTATTACATCATTCATGAGATGGTGACTGTCGACCAATCATCTGAAAGAGGAAGAATCTGACTACACTCTTAACCAATCAACTGTCAGGAACAAGTCACAAGAACAGGAAACCAGTGTTTTAATCGTGAAACGTGTAAGTATGGCCTGATTACTTACCCTATTTGCTGCAATTAGCACCCTGAGGGCAACCTAAATATTGTCTTAAAGGTAAATGCTTATTTAATACTAGGATAATGAAATGTGAGCTACAGGAGAGGAATTTTGGTAACTTCATCCATTATTATCACTATTAAAGGGGAAAATAATCAACATTTTATTTCTCCCAAAAAAGGGGGCGATANCTGTCTATGTTTTCGAGCGCAGTTTGTTATTTAAAAGTAGCTGTCAATACATCAACTACACCAGAACAAAACCCTGGAATGTCATGTAATATACGATGTTTTGAAGAGATTTGCTTGAAATGGTTTTCAAGTTACTGAAAAGTTACAGACAAGTAACTTCAAATTATAAAAAGGCAGATATTTAAATCATAGAGGGTGTACATGCATTACAGACTATACCGATATAGATTTTAACCTCATTTATATGACAGCCATTCTGACTGGATTATATTGATAATATGACAAGGAAATAGAATATCATGTTTCCTTCATTATAGACAGGTATATATGCATCATAGACTGGTATAGTATACATTACAGACAGGTATATATCATAACACCTCATCTGTAGTATATAACAGCCAGTCTGATTGGATTAAATTGATCATATGATGGGAAATAAAACATTGTATCTTTTCCCTCATTGTAGACTGGTATACCTGCATTATATACATGTAAAATACACATTCCAGACAGGTAATAGTATAGACAGGTATCCAATAAACTAGTCACTACCATATTAAAACATGTGTCCTTTATAGATAGCTACCTGAAATTATAGACAGGTATTGGTTATAGATATGTGTCCTATACAGACAAGTTTCCTAGTGACAGGTATCTTTTATGGACATTTGTCCTGAATGGACAGGTGGTGTTTATAGACATGATTTGTATAAGAATGGCCATATATACTGAAAGTATGTTAAACTTATTGCAGAGATGCTGAGGAGACAACTATTCTTTTGCTGATTAACATGAAAATGATTAGGATGGCACTGAGGTTTTGTAAGATGGTCATTGGTGATAAGCATTCCAATGAACATTTCGCATCACCCAGGGCTGTCTGTATAACACCTGGTACCTGTCCACAGTGGTCGGCCAGCCTACCTCCACAATGAGACTACTACAACAATTAGGTAAGATCTGACCGCCAGAACACTTCTCAGATAGGATCAGGTCATGTGAAGGGGACTAGTTATTACTTATAAGGTAGGGGAGATCCTCTCTACAGACAGAATGTAGGTCAGATCAAATCAATGTCAAATCCTAAAGGTAGGCTACCAGTTACCTTCCAAATACATGTACTTTATTGATAATGAAAAGATAAATGTTTTATAGCTACTGTTATTGTGTAAAAAAGTTTTGAACTCAAAACATATGTTAAAATGAGTAAGGACTGATCACAATATGTCACTAGAACCTTCAGCTCAGATGACTTATAAAACAGTAGAATAAACCGACAGTAAATCTTTGTTTTAGTTGGACATCTCTCACCTGTCAGACTACCTTCTTATTCAATTTATTAAAATAAATATCAATTTCCCCTATATTATCATGTCTGTGTTACAGCTTACAATTAACAGTGTATAGAAATAGTAACTTCATTCTTGAATTACCGATGTAAAAAATAGTGAGATACGTTATCTTTGTAGTTATTACTTATATTACATGTGTTAAGAAACAATATGTTATTACTTATACTACCTGTGTTTAGAAACAATAAGTTATTACTTATATTAATTTTCAACAGATTAATTAATTTTTGTTCTATCATTTAGATCTCACGTTATATAAAAACCATATATTTTACTGAACATTCTCTTATTTACTAGCAAGATATATAGTTACACAAATGAACATAATTTGACAAATTCATATTCCGGTATATATGAATAGTATTTTATAGAAGTCTTAGCATGCACATATTTCTCAATTCTTTTGAGAGAATATGTATGGTGTAATGTTGATGTGAAGAACCACCTCCTGAACAACTGTTTCCTACATTTAGCAGATCATTGCACAAGAGGTCCATTTATAATGAAGAGACAGCACCAATCGAAACTCCTTAAGTCATTAAAATGGAAAATGTTTCCAGGCGTTTTTATGACGTATCTGAAGGCTTGTTTCTTTCTTTTTATGAATTCATTGTCGGTCTTCTTCTTCTTGTCTCTATGTCTTCGTTTTCTTCTTTTCTTCTATCTTTTTATTTCTTCGGAAATTTCAAATGGTCGTCAGTGAATTGTAGTGAAGAAAAAAAGAAAAAAAATGGAGTATATGAAATGATACTGGATGTTCGATTTCTTTTTAAGAAAATTGAATTTAGTAAACAAAATCTAAGACAGTCTGTCTAAAGCAAACCATGCATTTTCTTGAAACCCAATACAAAATAAAGTATTTTAAATCTGATTCCGCTGTATCACAAATCAATGATTTGGTCAGTTTCGGGTCGAGCGTTTCAACACATATAGGTCAAAGGAGGACTGAGGCTAAAATAGAAACACAATGGAAAGTAAATTCGTAGCACTCGAAAAACATTTGACACTTATCTTGAATTCTCTATATCTGAATTCTAAACGAATACATTTGGTCACGTCCGTGTTCCGTTCAGGTGGAGCTTATATAAATATAAGAGTTATCTCCATCAAACAAGCAGAAAAGGATATTATTGCTTTATTGGATATTATTCCGCTGGTATATTTTCAAATAATTCCAAAATTTCATTTCGCACTTTGTTACATGTTCTGTGATTGGCTCATAGTAGCACATGTGACACAAAAAACCAGCTGTTAATATTAGTATGAACGGCTGTTTTTCCAAGGGACTACTTAAAAAGATCTATTGTTTATCGTTAATATTTTGTAATTGTATCTTTGTCTTTTTTTTCATTATTTTAAGTATTAGAGGTTTTAAAAGAAATACCTTTAATCTACAGTTGACCATAATCACAACAGTGACAAGTTCTATCGTCTTACCCAAATCGGATCAGCTTCGCTACGGCCGCTCATGTGGTATGAAAGTAAACTTTTCCCAGTTCATACTTGCATGAACACTGCAAAAATCTAGATTCAATCCCTATGTGTTGCCTTTCAAATGTGTCATTAATAAAAAATAAAAATAAATCAGGTTCGTTTTCAGATACAATGCTGTACAGACTTTTAATTATGAAAGTCTTTGTGCAAAAAGGTTTCATTACATAGTAAGCTATCATTCTAACCTAAGTTAAATATATCAAAAGACTTGAAACAAAATATGCAAAAAAAAAGAGTTACAAAGGAGAAAAATGAAAATTATTTGAATATCTTTATTCAAAATATTTCAAGTAATGAATATCGAATAACTTTGAAAAAAGATATTTTAATATGACCGTTTTAGTGTTTTATCTTTAAGTGTATATTGCAAGTCATTCAATATGAAATCCATCACTATGTTGAGATATTCTAGTTGAACGCCTGCTGTGAAACGATAGCTTGTTTCGGTATGTGTTCGGTTTGCGATATCTGAAACAAATATGCAACAATGATAGACAAATAAAAATATCGAAATGTGCATTTAATAGCCCATTGCTGTAGTATATGATAAAAAATTACAACTATCATAGGTTTCTTTACTCCCAACCCATAGGATAGCCCTGCTTAGAATTAGTAAACATGGTGAATTGGACGTTATTGCATTGGTCAATCTTCTTATCATGATGTCAAATTACAAGGCCTTGTGACGTGATCATCTATGATGACGTCATATTTTTCAAAATTCCCTGAAATCTTAAAACGTAAATATGATTTAATTTGAATATCCGAATCTTTCCTTGAATATATTATGGTCAGTTATAGGATATCGATGATGTGTTGTTATTTATAATACTATACTAAATAAGCGAATTCGTTAGATATCACCCATAGGCTATGTATATCCGACGGTCACTTACCTTCTTAGGAATCAAAGTTACCTGGTATGTTTCTACCATAGAAAGCCTGTCTACTTCCAAACCCCAGAAATTACGAAAACATGGAAATATTAAGCTGCGGTCAACAACGCTCCCTCTATCAAAACCTGTGATATAATAATTAAAAACATAACTCGGGTTAAAGGAAAAAAAGGATAAATAATTTTTAAAATAAAGCGGTTTAAAAAAAAAAGGGTAAACAAGCAAAACCAAAATTAAATCAAACAAAATCAAAACAAACAAATAAACGTCTAAATCACATATTTGTCAATATAAATCAATATGAAAACAACACCAAAAATGTCTAAAGTGAGATATCTTCACTGAAAATAAACTTTCCTTTAATCAATATGAAGATATAGGAAAAATATAAAATGCTGCAATAGGCAACGATGTTCTAGTTGAAAATAATGTATATAATATATCAAATCAGAACAGATGAAATTTATGACGGTTATGGTAACTTAATGAACTTCTTTCAAGACTAGTTTCGTGTTTTTCCTTTATGCGCATTTTATGATAAAAGTGTATTACCTGTAGCACAGCTGACCAGGAGTCCCATTACAATGGTCACCGTGAAGCCGAGGAATCCGTACCACATGTATGATAAGTTGTACAGTGGGAAACTAGAAAAGGGAAGGGGAAAAATATAAATATTAAATTAATAAATTCACATTACATAATTATTGTAAGATAGCAAAGACAGTAAAAACAAGAACACGCTATGATAGTTGAAGACTTAATTAAAATACGATTAATTTAATTCAAAGAGTTATTTTTGTTTCCATACATTTTGATATGCTGGAGTCTTTGTATATATGTTTATTGTAATTTCCATTTTATAACCATGGTTATTTTAAAAGAATAATATGGAAGGGACTAAAAAACGCTATAATAATGATACCTTATGGGCATTGTTAAAAAAATACGGCCTCCTGAAAACACCTGGATATTTGAATTATTCTGCCTATGAAATCCCATATCTTTATACAGGTATCAATGAGATTTACCCGATATGAGGTATAGAAGCTTAAAAAATATCATTTATCTCATGCAACAATTGTATTAAAGACACCACTTTACTAAATAAAATACAAATGACATAAAAGCTTTGATGTTCATCTATTTTATTAGGTCATATATATAACATACTACAGAATCACAGGTTTTGCTATGTATTAAACACCGTTCCATAACAACATCATATTTCATATATAACCAAAATCTACAATTTAATATAATTTTGGCATTTGATAGGTTAAACAATTCTTATTCATTAGAAAACAAAATAAAAATATGTTATGGACCAATATTTTTAGTTATTTCATATTTTCCACTCCCCCCCCCCTTTCCCCCCAAACACCTGCTCATTGGAGTATACAACAAGAGAGGGCATATATCGATCACCTGGGTATGTGTTTAAAGTACTTGATATGAGGCTATGAAGATATAGCACTCTATGGTAGGTACTGCATGCACATGTGAAATTACAGAAAGATCTATCCAGTATTTCTGCAGAAAAAGCGAGAATAAACTTCATATGACAAAATCCAAGATGGCGGACGAGAGGCCATCTTGTTTTAATGAATACACCCAAATAATAACAGGCACTACTAGACAACTTGATGGATAAAAAATTTAGATAAAATCCCGTAATCAATATGGTAGAAGAAGGATTTCAAAGGTTATACCTCGATTTCCACTATTGGGCCCCGCCCCTTTGCCCTGGGGGCCACACCCGCCGTTTATACAAATTGACTGCCCTTGGCCTAAGGATCCTCCAGACCAAATTTGGATGAAATCCCTTAATCCCTATGGCAGAAGGATCTTAAAGGTTACCTCTATTTTCCCTATTCGGACCCACCCCTCTGCCCCCAGGGGGGCCGCACCCATCATTTATCCAAAATTGAATCCCCTGGGCCAAAGAACACTTCGCACGAAGTTATGATAAAATCCCTTAAACCCTTATGGTAGAAGAAGGATTTTAAAGGTTTACCTCTATTTCCCCTATTCCGACGTTCAACACATGAAAAATGTTCCCACTAGCCAAGCATCAATGCTAAGCCCTGTACAGCATTTGAGAAATGGACCTATCTGAGAAATAAACCTTAAAGCAAATTTTACCGGAGTCAGTCATGCGTAAACTGTAGATCAAAGTGACCTAGCTAGCAGTGAACCACGTTGTACTACCGAAGATCTATAAACTGACCCAAGTATCATTGCTATACAATGTCTACTATCTGAGAAATGGACCTACACTTAAAATTGAACCAAATCGGGATGGACGTATGGACATACCTGGTACATACGTACCTACAGACGGACAAGGGTAAATCACTGTGTAAAGTTTTAGATATGTGCAAGCCATGCTCACAGTATGTTTACTTGTTATTAAATTGCTTAACTTTAGGGCTCAGAAAAGTAATTTGACACAGCTTGAATGATCTTAGCAGACTTTGTTACTCTTACACTTACACATGTCTCAGATAATACACTTTTGAGTCCATCTTCACCATTTCTATTGTAGGCAAGTTTCAAGTTATGGAAAGACAAATTACTACCAGCAGCTTTCCTAGCCATACCTTTGCTCAAAATATTCTTTTCTACAAGATCATTCTAAGATGAAATATTTTTCTCTATACACATAGAGTAAGCAAGAGAGGATAAAACATAATTACAATCAAAAGCAGCTTCAGAACATGAGTGAACAGTAACATTGCTTTCATCAACTAACAGCTGTAGAAATGTGACATCCTCTAAGGCATCATGTGCATTGTAATCATTACCCGTTACAATTTGATATACATTTTCTTGTGCATATGAAGACAAATTTGGCAACTTTTTTTTAAAAAGCACTTCAGTATCAATAAAGCCATCTACAAAATTTACAAATTCTGAAATTTTAACATTTTTTTCCAATGCATTGAATAACAAAGGACAATCAAAAACTTAAATGTTATGTCCTGCAAGGAAAACTGGTTTGGGAACTTTCTGTATAAATGACAGGAATCCCTCAATTGCACAGGATATACTGGATGGGGTTACCACTTTGCCATGGTGATACATTCTGCTCCCTGAAATGGATATGCCTGTGATATCTGATGCACCTTTGGAAATAGGTTGTTTCGGAAAGACATAGATGCTCCATTTCTTGTCACCATATACTGCTGCCATCTGTGTGATGTGAGAAGTCTGTGCTGAAAAAAATTGATAAACATTCAAGCAGAGTTTGAAATATGCCCGAGTTGGTGGTGATTATTTAGTCATATTTGGTAAATGTTATAACTAAACTGCTACTTTCAAATATAACATTATGTGAATGTGCATTATAAGTTGGGAAAAACAAGTTTTCTACAAACAACAGGTAAAATAAATGATGAAAACCAGATATGTCATTATATATTATGACACAGATGCGAAGGGCCCACAACAAACTTCTATGACAATGATGTTTTTGAAGTTAAAGGTCATCAACTCAAAGTTGATCTATAACTCATCAGTATGTAACCTGATAGCAACAATCAAGTCAATATCTTGAAATTCTTTAATTTCATATTCCCATTCACTTACAAAGTTTGGGTAAACACTGATAAAAGTATAATTTTGCTTTAAATACCTGCTACATTTTGCCTTGCTAGCTGTGTCCATTTACTGATATGAGGGATATTCAGCTCCGAAAGAAGACTATTGACTTGTCTCTTGCCATTGCCGGCATGTATCATAGCTAGAAAATAAATATCATCCTTTCATTTTCAAATTCATTTTGTCATGTTTGTTATATTACTTTGTGATTAGATGTTTTATTCATCTCACTCATGGTAAGATATTTAACATAAAGTGACTTCCTGTGGTATANTAAAAAATCCACATATTTTCCGCATTTGAAAATGACTAAGTCAAAATTCCGCATATTTTACACACATTTTCCACACCACCGTTTCCGCATTTGCGTAAAACATGCGTAAAAATAAAAAATCCACACATTTTCCGCATTTTTTCCACACTCGCGGAACAACTGCGTAATTTGTAGGTAATGCTGTAGCATACAGTGCAGTTGAAGAGGTAGGCCACAATTACTGCATGCTGACAGTGCATCTGCCAACACTCCCAATTCTACCACATGTCAACCGTCTCTCCATACATCTTCTTTGGTACTTAATGTCCCTTCCTCTACAACTAAACCTCCATCCAAAATGACAGCTGGCTCACTACAGTAGTACTGTTGATCCAGTCATAATTGTGATTTAGTGAGTGCACTTTCTGTAGCTCCACTGCCTCTTCACTTCATCGTGCGATTCTGTCACATCTTTAATACTTTCGTAGTAGTTCTTTAATACCTCCTTTGCCTTTCCCTGTCTTTCTTTTGCCTTGTTTGTTTCGAAATACGCCGTTTTGTTAACTTTACCCATTTTGACCGCTCAAGATTGTTGTCGTCTGTCATTTCGTCAACAATGGCGCCGAAAATGGGGTTAACTACGTCGTAAAATACTTCAACCTATTTCATCTTTTCGTAGTTATTCATTTAACACATTTACTTATTAATTCCATTTAATTGGGCCTTATTGATAACGCATGAGGAATAAAATGTTGATACCATCTTCATATGAGACCGAATGTTTACGTCTTGACAAAATTACAGGAGGAGTTACCTCCCGTAGACTGTGCCAATTTCAGACAAGAAAAGCTCACCTGACTACATCCTTAAATATATTGAATACTTAATCATTTTTTTACTTTATTCTATACTTCTAGTAAGATTATATGTACATTTTTATATTTTTTATATTTTTTAAAGGGCTTACATGGTTGTGCATGTTACCCAAACCTTTGACAAATTTCCATGTATGTTAATAGGAAAGGTTTAAAATAAAATGCTAAACTAAACGCCGACGAATCATATTCCATTTTCAGCCTCATTCCTTTTTAATACATAGCACATTAAATGCTATTTACATAACTGTTAGATTGGCTACGTCATCATTACTAAAATGTTAAATGTGTTACGCGTTATTATGGTGGACATCGCTAAGGAAATCACATGATCACGTCATAAATAAAGATGTCACAATTCTCTATCTAAAATAGATGAAAGAACTGAAGACGAGTTGTCTGGAATTCATGAAAGTGTCATTTATGTGTTAATTACTATCATTAAATACTTCATATTGATATATTACGCATACGTCGAGAATCAAAAGTGTCATGTACAATATCAAGCTACTGGCATGATACTGCTTTCCTCTACGTTGCAATTATATAAGAAAACTTTGAAATATATCACGTCCTATAAATGATTTATTTATTTTTTATATTTTAAATACTTTTGCATCAAACATAAATTTGAATTCGTTAGGTATTTAATTAAAGCTAAACACATAAATTTTCATAGTTTTTATTAGCAAACAAAACGATTGTATGACGACATGGCAATGATGCTTTAACATCAATTCAAGAATATATGAGCATATGTTTCTAGTCGTTTGGCATCAAACTTTTCCATTCTTTTTGGATCAAAAAGGACAGATCTAATCAGATTTGTCGTATTTCTTCGTATTTGGAATAAAAGATTTCAAAGTTAATGAATTGTAAAAAACACATGCTAAATATGGTACAGAAAAATAGCATAGCGCTATCAAAGTGAAGCACAAATTGATTGTGAACGTCGGCACAAAACCACAACAGGAAACAGAGAAACACGAAAACAGAAGGACAAAAACATTAACCTACATAGAGGTTTCATCTATATCCGCTGCCCCATTTACGACGTTCACTGTTGTCAGAATAGCTGAAACTGTGCTGTTCCACATGGGTTCCGTTGAAATGGTGCTGTTCCATATTGGGTAAGATGCTAAAGTGTCATTAGGATAGCAGCCTTGGGTAGTTATTGGTTCAAGTCGAGCTGGCGCACTGCCAAATAGTTGACCACCAAGAACTACCCACATGTTTATCACTATAGCTGATAGGCTCCCTACCAAGGCACCATGTGGTGAAATAAACGTGCGGCATATCAATCGGATATTTACATTATTTCTCTGTTTAGCTATTTATTTATTCATTTATTTATTTTTAATATAGGATAATTTCAAATGTTTAACACTCGAATGTTTTGTCCAAAAAGTAGTGGACATGTGTTCTCAAAACTCAAAATTCAATGCCTGACTCATTCTACTACTTGTATATGAGTACATGTAGCTATTATGTCCCCTCTTTGAAGCATACACATTTAATCCGTCATTATCGCTAATGAGAAATCTAAACACTATTGATTTGAATACATTCAATCATAAAAGTATTTCCATCTCAGGCATACTGAAATCCTCATATGAAATATGTCATTTGAATCGCATTCGCATCAAAAAGGATATTTTTGATTCAAAACAAGAAAAAAGTATTAAATCTCCCATATTTTATCATTGAAAAAAAGTTAAACGTTCAAGTGGAAACATTAAATAATCTATAAATTGAACCAAACCTAATTTTTCGAAGCAAAATACTACTGTGACCATAATTATAACGAATTTGCAAATGTTGATAATTAGCATCGAATATAAATACGTCGGGGTAAGTATGATTCCGTATTCCTTATCAATTGAGTGACGTATTCATGTAATGTCTTTGAAACCATTGAAGAAATCTGGTAACATTAAAAACAACGTGTCGGTCAATTTCATGTGGCGGTAGAAATGATTGGATAAAAAGGAGGTATTTTGAGGGTGGGAGGACGAAAACAACACTGCCTCAAATAACCGGAACATTTTAAACATTCTAATCACACATTAAATATGTAAGTGACATGATGGAAAACTTAGAAAAAAGGGAAATAGTAGCAGTAAATTGTTTCAGTGACGTAAATAGTATAATAAAAAACGTCATTCCATAAGCTCAACACACAAATCACAAAACAAAAACAGCAACAACTGTAACCTAGCGAAGTCTTTGATTATTTGTGGTTGTTCAACATTGTTTGTTTTGTCGTACGGAATTACAGTAATGACTTTGTTATTTTGTGTTCATTAATTTTTCTCTTTCTCTTTCACATTATATAAACAAAAATCCTTGGAACATTGTAACATTCGTACAATCCAATTAGCACTGGGGAATAAGCCTCCGAGGAAGAACAAGCCAGCCATTGGTCCACCGCAGGCTCCAAATACGGCAAGGGTTAACTACAAATAAGCATATGATGACATTTACAAACATTTGCCATGTGAACATTTTTTTTTGGTATCGCAAAATGTCTCGTGGCTAAATGATAGGGTATGTAAGCAAATTGTATTTCATAAAAACAAGTAGGATGCAGACCTACAGACATATATAAACATTTTGTGTTAATGTAAATATACCACCGTTTCCCCTTTGGATGGTGTATTTGAAACTCAACCGGCAACGGTTATTGCACATGTTATTTGTTAAAAGGTTACATTTATTATGTTCAATACAATCCACCCTCGATACTCTAGGTGTTACGCTCACTTACACTCTCTGCACGCCTGGAATATGTCATAGCGAAATGGAAGGTACGTAACAAGCTATTTGATGGGTATCAGATCAAAACAAAACGTCAAAGACAGTCAATTTTACCGTTACGCTCACGCAAGAATCGTTTGATAAACAATAAAGAACCGAACTAGTCTTATTTTTTCTGATCCACACCGTGGCACATACTGAGCGTTTATTTTTCTATGACATAATTCAGGAGTGCAGCGAGCGCGAATGAGCGTAACCCCATGAGTATCAATGATTACATTAATTCGAGGCGATACTCCTATATAAGCCCGAGGGGCCAAATGGCGATGATCTGATATGGAATGAGGGTGCTCCTATTGAACACGCTCATTTGTGAAAAATATATCAATGTTTTATCACTTGCGTTTCTATTTATCGACAACTTTTGGCTTGACATTGCACATATTTATTGTCCAAATGGGTACAAGGGATCTAACACACGTTATTGCAACTAATGAAGCCATATCCTATCAACATTTCAATAACAAGTGATTTACATAGACAGACAATTTCAAATAGCTAGGTTTTCGTCACCAAATAGGACAGTGTAGTAACTTCAAACTTATTTGCATAGGAATGAAAGGCAATTTCACTATGACAACCATAATTTGAACTGTTTGAATCTTTAACTAAATTTGCACGGAATAGATCATATCAAAGAGAACCGCATTGCTGCCTTAATCTTGTATGTAAAATATTTAGTTTTCTGTCGCCTTATGTGTAGTAACATGTACTAGGTTAACCTGCAAGTATATCTGGGATTAAAGCTAATTGAAAAGAAGAGAGTAGTAATGTTTTGACAGTACCATCTTAAGTATTCCAGGGTTTTTTTTCGACGATTTCCCATAAACTTGTTCACATCAATTAAAATTCATTAAAAAAACATGGATAGAATTAAAACGGATATTTAGAAACTCACCTGAGTAATCGGACCAGGCACGTTTTGCAGTGTATAAGCAATACCGATCGCAATAACACCATAAACAATAACTAAAATTATAAAACAAGAAAAAAGGCATTATTATAAAACATGTTAAGAATAATAGTATTTCCAAAAATCCGGAAACGACATATGCAAAGCCATAATAAACATAAACTAGCCTCAGCCGAGGGAAGAAAACAAAATACAGTAACATCACATATTAAAATAAATGCTTGTTATCAAATGATTGTTTCTTTTTATTAAACATCAATGTTTTAACACGAACAAAATTAATATATTTAATATCATCGACTTCCTGAATTTTGAATACGGTGATTCTTAACTTCACTTCGAGTTAGTGTTTTTGCTTGACATACATGTATTTATAGAGATGAATTGAACAATTGCTTTTATCTATTTAACTGATTAAAGTTAAGTTCGTGCAGCATATACATGTGTTATATATCATATGTTTTTTGTCTATTTGTATTTAGGGGGCCGCGTTGGCCAAGTGGTTAAGGCATCTGACATTCTGCTATCACTAGCCCTCAACCACTGTGTCGCGGGTTCGAGACCTACATGGAGCAGTCACCAGGTACTGGCCGTATGTCGGTAGGTTTTTCATGGGAACTACGGCTTACCTACACTACCAAAACCTGGCACGTCATTAAATGACAATAACCGTTAATAGAACGTAAAACACAAACAAACGAAAGCAAAGTCTATTTGTACCTGTCAATTTAGCTATCATTGCCAGTGATATCCTTGCTGACCTGATGGAGCGCGGAAGAATGTCCTCCACCGTGTTAGCTGCCAGCGCATTAAGTCCTGATGACAATGTGCTGCAACGATTTCAGATAGTAGTATATTACCTATGTTTTCTTTTGTAAGCTTTTCAAATCCTTCACTGAGTATTTTGACTGATTTTGTATAGTACAATATTTATTCATCCGTTTGATTAATACTGTGTACCTATTTAACGATCCCTGTACTACTGTCAAAAACCTGCGCACTGGAAACTGACTGTGCCAGCATGATTATAGCTTTGATATAAATGATTTGTGAAAAGAAACCCATACTTGCGGCACTTTTACGAAATTATAATAAAATAGTATGAAATAAGCATAAACATAATTAACAAACAGTGCTTTGATTGTTAAAAACTCACCGGCACTATACCGGGATTCGAACCCTGTACATCAACGTGTTATACATGTACTATCGCTCTAACCGATTTGGCTAATGGTCGACAAAAAGTGCCCTTAAGGAGAGGTTATTGTGTAAATAAAAACACTGCAATGGAACAAAAGTCCTTAAATCTAACACAAGATAAGGTTGGTGCTTCTTAAAACAGGTGTTTAAACGACCGATGGTATAAAGCACCTATGCACTGCCAGAAATAGTAATGAGACTTATGCTTGTTTCTTCTTCTGTTTTTTTTTTGGAATAAACGATCCTTCGAGGGGGAGGGTTTTCGCCTACCATAGCAGCACCCCTTCCATAACAGTGAATCGCGAGAAACAATACTACAACACTACATTTACAGGGATTTGTTTAAAAATAAATTATTTACCATAATTACAAAGTGAACTGTAACATTTCACTTGACGATTTCAATAATTTATATTTAGATATTATTAATGTACTGACTTTAAATTGTTCAAAATTATTAATTGATGAATAATATTAATCAAAGCAATGTGTTTATCCTACGTTTTATGCTATCGGCTAATAATTTCTTTATCTGATACTACTCTTCGGCGAGGAAAGGAGCGTAGTTAAGTCAAAATGCACATGAAATGTTTATTAAAACTCTTTATTAACCCAACATAACACAGTCAAGCAGTCTCTGAAACGAACATTTGCATGTTTAGGTGTGTCGTTTCGTGAGAGTTCACTAGTGAAGGGGGAAAGTTGAAGGGTTACACAATTAAGAGAAGATTTCAAAGAACATATTTTACAATACATTAATAAATGTAATCTTATGGTAGATACTTATTACAACTAAAAAAATCAAAGTAGTAAACAATTCCCATATATATCTTCATTACCTTTAATAAGAGGAATTATTCAGAGCTTATAATTCGAAAGGGAAAATCATAGATCATGCGACGGGGTTAGCTCACTGTAATAAATACTTCAGCGTATGTCGTTACTTTTCTTTAACAAACGTATAATGAAACTGATTTTCTTCTTAGGAAAGATTAAATGTTAAAAATATCCTTCGGGACATGAAGAAACCTACCTACCTCAGAGACCCACTGAACAGACAGGAAACATAAACTCCCGACATTCCAGGCAGACTCCGTAGTACATCAAACACGAAATACGGCGTCATCTCAATGTAAAATAATATATTAATAATCATATATCAAATAATCTCTGAAGCATTATTTTTTTGTTAATTTCTTCTCCTTAAATAATCGATTAAAACAATAAACAACTAAAATAGATATTTTCCTGTGCACATATTATAAACAAATTACGTTTGGTAGTAATTAAATGCAAACTAAACAATACTCCAATAAAATGCCTCTTGGTATATTATCGATATTTTTCAGGGTCCAACTTTTTGCCAATTAACGAGCCTTGTGTATAGTTATATTACGCTTATTATAATATTATGCTCAATTTTATTCGTGAGTAAGTTCTTTATCAATTTCATCCGTGAGTGATTCCTTTATCAATTTTATCCGTAAGTGGTTTCTTTATCAATTGTATCCATGAGGGATTTCTTTACCCAATTTATCCGTGAGTGTTTTCTTTATCCAACCCTATTCTATAACAGCTTGTTCGCCGCACGCCTCATTGAGCCATGTACTGCAAATGTTGGCTTAATGATGTGTGCATCATTTAGGTAAAAATGACAAAATAGCAAGTTGCACACAAATCTGCCAAAATTACACCCCGTTGCGATAGCTTATTAATATGCCTATCTGCTTAAAAAATGAGAACGAATATAAAATTATGTTAGAAGTATGCTGAATTTTGTTTTAATTGTATATTGCAATCATGTTACTTAAACGTTCGGTAAGCAATTACGTAATTTTATTAATGTATTTTTCGACTTCACATAAGGTTATGTGTTTTTGTATCTATATTATTTCAGTATCATAAAACTATGGTGTATATAATGCTGTGATAATGAGTTTCACTTGTACTTGAGTGAGGGTGTTTAAATTCGAGGATTACTTTTGGGCGTCATTTTTAGATCTCAGTGAGGAAATCCTCTGTATACTAGCTTGACTGCACCAACTAGGAAGCCAGGTAAATATTAAACCAAAGCCGCATCCCCACACTGTATGTCTTACGCGGGGGTCGGGGCTGATTCTGTAAACCAAACAAGAGGCCCAGAGAGCCTGTATCGCTCATCTGGATAATAAAGTATCCATGGAAAAACATTCTTATTACACCTCATACATCAAATATTTCCAAGATCGTCTCTGTCTCTCAGTAACACCCGTCCTTTATTAGGTCCATTCCTTCTGTCCCTTTGAATTGGGGTGGAGTTAAAGCATTATCCTTATTTTTCCTTATTGATCCCGCCCCTAAAAGCAACCTCCTTTTATACAAAATTAAGTCTCCTTTGCCCAAGGATACTCTACACAAAATTTGTTAATTATTCCCCCTATTGGCACATGCCCTTCTGCAACCAGGGAGGGAGGGGGGCACACTTTCCGTTTATTCAAACGTTAATACCGTTTGACAAAGGATAATCCAGGCAAAATTTGGATAAAATCCCTCTAATGGTACAGACATAGAAAAGATTTACCTAAAATACCCATATTGGGCCCCACCCCTCTGCACCCAGAGAAGCCATATTTTCAGTTTATACAAAACTGAATCCCGTTTGCGCATGGATGCTCCCGGCCAAATTTGTATAAAATACCTTAATCGTACAAAAGAAGGACTTCGAAGATTTAAAACTTAAATTTCCCTATTTGGCCCCGCCCCTCTGTACCCAGAGGGACCACACCCTCTGTTTATACAAAATTGAGTTCCCTTTGCCAAAGGAGCCCCCTGGCCAAATAAGGATATATTACCTCAAATAGTCCAGAAGAAGAATGATTTTGAAAATTCATGCCTCAAATTGCTCTACTGAGCCCCACAACTCTGCACCCAGAGGGTCCACACCCTCCGTTTATACAAAATTGTATCTCCTTTGCCAAAGGATGCTCTTGGCCAAATGAGGATAAAACACCTCAAACGGTACAGAAGATAAAGGATTTTAAAGAAGACTTACCCCAATTTCACCCTATTGGCCCGGCCCCTCTGTACACGGAGGGGCCATACCCTTATTTAATACAAAATTTAGCACCGTTTGCCCAAGGATGCTCTAAACCAAATCAGGATGAAATCCCTTTTTCCTATGGTAGAAGAATGATTTTAAAGGTCTAACTCTATATCCTCTATTGGGCCTTGCTTCTCTGCCCCAAGGGAGCAATATCCACAGCTTATTCAAAATTTAGTCCCGTTTGCCCAAGGATGCTCTAGACCAAATCTGAATGAAATATCTTAATGCCTATGGTAGAAGAAGGATTTTAAAGGTCTAACTCTATATCCTCTTTTGGGCCCTGATTGTCTGCCCCAAGGGAGCAATACCCACAGCTTATACAAAATTGAGTCCCCTTTGCCTAAGGATGCTTCAGACTAAATTAGGATAAAATATCTGTATCCCTACGCTAGAGGAAGATTTTAAAGTTTTACATATATTTCCCCTTTTGTGCCCCTTTCCTCTGCCCCAAAGGGGGGTGGGGGCACTCTCACCGTTAATACAAAATTGAGTGCCTTTTGCCTAAGGATGTTCAAGACCAAATTGGGACGAAAGCCCTTAATCTTTATGGTAGAAGAATACTTTTAAAGGTTAACCTCTTTTTACCCTATTGGGCCCCGCTTTTCTGCCCCCAGTGGGGCAACAACCACCGTTTAAACAAAATTGAGTGCCCTTGGCCCTTGGATGCTCTAGACCGAATTAAGTTAAAATCCACTAAGCTGTTTACGACGAGTAGCGTTTTAAAGGAAAAGTTGACGGACGGACGGACGGACGCTGCGCCATGGCATAAGCTCACTTGCCCTTCGGGCAGGTGAGCTAAAAATAATGTTTACCACCTGAAATGGTTGTACTGAGCATGTTATTCAGAGCGATCTCATGAAGTAAAGATATAGAGGATATTGAATGGTTTTTCATTGAATACCATTTATATTTCACAAAATATTTTTGCCAGAGCGAGGAACAACTGAAAATATTTGTATGTTCTGCTATACGATTCGCTTCAATGAATGGTATAAATTGTGTCATTAAATTAATTCCTTTGTGAATGTAACAAAGATGTACCAAAACAACCACTTATTCTACAGTCGCTTCATCATTATATGAAAAGAAAATATACAGCTATAAATGAAGTGATTAGGAAGTTCAATTCTGATCGATCGATGCCAAAGTGATATTTTCACAAAGATACAATATTACTTTTGATATCTTTCTATAAATTTTATCAAGTTGATATAATTTGATATTTCACTTGCAAAAATGAAACAATATATTTTAATTTATATAGATTTTCACTGTATAAATAATGTAATAATTTTTATATTTCATATTGATATTAAAAAGCAAATCACACTAAAAAACAATATTGATTATTGCTCGGAAGCACTACCTGATGGACATGTATGAAAGAAATATCAGAAAAGGAACATAAATATACTTACTCATCAAATTGAAGACGGTTACCTGCCTCTAATTGAAGTTTTAATTCACCTTCTGTTCCAACCAACATCACCCCCTATTTTAAAATATCGACAATGTTTCAGCAGTACTTATAGAAAGCATAACATCGCTACAGAAAATACAACTACAACATAGAAAATATAAAATACGGTAAAATGCATATGAACACATAACAACCAGACTTTCCCCGGTTACATAACCTCTAACTGGTCCCTTGTAAATATTATGTTTGAACATTTAAAACACGTGCATTTTTAATTCAAATACTAGAAATAAGGGCATACATATCGAATATTCAAGAAATGTTATTTATTAATAGAATCCATCCCTGATGTGAGGTATGGATAAGGGTATTCAAACCCAAGGGATAAAATATTGAGCAGGAGACCCGATTTCTAAAAGGTCAAAGTCAGAGGTTACGGCGCACAAGATCCTACCTTGACTAGCGCAGCCGTTAATCCAACGAATAGCATGATAAACTGGAACACATCGGTCCAGACGACACTTTTGATTCCTCCCTGTCAAATGAAATTGCAGCTTGCTTATATACCTCATACTCATGTTATATGTAGATAAACAACATAGTTATCATTTTAATAACCAGAAAATGCATCTGATCGTCATTTTAATGCAACTAAAGAAACATAATAATAATAAATCAATGAAAAAAATGAAAAGAAACTTATACAATGAAGTAAATAGTTCAAATTTTGAGGGGAAAAAGTAAATCCTACGTAATCTATCGTGGATGCAAATTAATAAAATAAAAAAAGCCCGGAGAATCATGACACGAAAAGCAAATGCTATTGATAAATACTAACTACAAATGGACAGTTACACAAATCAATCATTAATATATAAGATATGAAATACGTGTATTAATGACCCTTACAATCGACGTATAAAGCGTTCCTATAGCTCCAATAACAACTACCGACAGCCAAAGCGGAAAACCAGCCACTAGAATAAAGAAATGAAATATTAGTATGTTAAAAAATCTATAATTCTCGATATTGCCTGTTATTGTGACAAACATTTGCTGTTTAATCATAAAAAATCGCCACTGACAATGTGGGTTACATACTGTTCAGTTTCATTCTTGATAGATCACATATCGCCACGTACATATTCACCAGGAAAGAAAAAGAAAACAAATAATGACTTTAGTTGAGGTGATTATGTGGTTCAATTAGCCTGAAAGGGATTTCAACCATATGTTCACCCAAATAAAAGTCCATATTTGAACGTTATGAAAACGTGACGAGAAAAGTACTGCATTTGGCAGAAGGTATTTCGACGTTTCAATTTAAATTACTTTCATAATAGGGAATATTGACATGTTGGTTTCTAAAAATAGTAAATCTGAGTCACTATCACAAATCACCGATCTCCACGTTTGTTTGTATGGGGTTTAACGTTCTCTCAACAGCACGGGTCATATGAGGACGGGTAAATAATTAGGTTACGATCCAACCAATGAGAATGTAGAAATAAGATTTCATCAAATATAAACATATATGGCATGGAAAGGTAAAACGATATAAAATTAACATTTAACCAATAATATATCCACGGCTGGAAGACCTAACACGATATACCTGAAAAATTTACAGAATGTCGGAACTCAAATGCTGTAAAACAATAAATTTACCACCGAAAATTGAACGTACATTAGATGATTAAATGAGAGAAAGAAATCAAACCAATAATGAGTAAAGTAAAGACAAATCGTTCATTACTAAACCTACAGTTAGAAAGGATCCATATTTCAGAAGATGGATTATAAACGTTTGAGCTAATCAAATAAGGACAAAGATTGCCTCGTATGTTTCACAGTCAATATAGATTGTTACACTATTGAACAATTTATTCTTTTAATATATCTATACATATTTCCTACACAGGAAAAAATGATTGGAACAAATATTTATTTGTTGGGAGGTGGTAAACGTTTGTAATGAACACCTATTTCGTAGAAAACCATTAAATGCAACAGATATTTGTTCAGTGCTTCACATTCTGGTTTTTTTTTCTATCGAATAACACATCTATCGCAAATATAATGTCCACCGACTCAGCCATTTGCCAGTAATAGTATACTCATTGAACAATCATTTATGCTTGTATAGTTTATAATATACAATTATGTTAATGTGTAGGTTTCATTCCTATCACGTTTGAAGACATGAAGAATTGATTAAACAATGTAGGATATTATCTGATTTAGGTAAGTTATGGTAATTAAACTATGTAGGATAGTATCTGATTAGGTAAGTTATGGTAATTAAACTATGTAGGATAGTATCTGATTTAGGTAAGTCATGGTAATGCATGTAACGAACAACCTAATGTATTGGTGATCTTTTTGACCCAAACAAATAAACTCATGAATCATGACCCTTTGGTTTACAAAGAAAAGAGTTGTCAAACCGAACTAAGTTAAGTAACCGGTTACGTGAACAATCTTCCGACCGAGTAACCGAGTAACCGGGTTAATCGGCCATTTTGGTACAAAACAACACCCTAATAGATCAGCCTGAACATTAATTTTCCTATAAATACAAAAAAAAATCAAATTTCGGTCTCATCGACAAATCATTGTGAAGGTAAAATGCCAAGCAAAAATATGGCTAGCCCGGGAATAAACAAATGTCCCACTATATATTCGGGTATTGATTTTGGTAACCGGTTTTCAGCTTTCGACCGAGTAACCGGGCAATCTACGAATCTGGAGAACCCCAGTAAAGATACATCAACATGTGGTATGCTCACGTGTCTGTTATTTGTGCACAAATACAACTTACGTATCGTTAAATTCTAATTATGACATTAAACGACTTAAAAGATGTACCCTTGATCAATACACATTTGTGCACAAGTGTATTTAACATAATGAAACTGTTAAAAACAATAAACCTAGCGATTTATATCTCGATTTTTTTTCTTCATTCAATGTTAACACATAAATACTGCTGCGTGAATCTATCAAACGTATTAGAATACATTGTGTGTATATAAGTAGATGCCAACAAACGTTAACATATCAATCATGTTCTGTTAAGGTGGTAAAAACTGTCATGAGTCTAGTGACAAATGTGTTTTAAGACCCACTGAGGTCTATAATCCATAAACATAATACAAAACATAATTCAATCCTCATACTGTATTAACATTCAGTATGAGTATGATATTTTTGTATAATTTCTATACTATTCGGCTTCTACATATCTAATAGATCGAAAGATCAGAAGCATGTGACGTCATCACTTGCTGTGTGACGTCGTCAAGGTAAGATGAACATTCATGTTTGTTTCAATCTAAAACTTCTGAAAACAAAATCAATTTGAAAATAATCTGTACATGGAACAACCGTCTGTAGTAAGACTGGCATATCTCCGCCACGACTGGAACACTATTTTCGACAATGTCAGAGTATGAACGCATTTTTTTATTTTAAACGTGCATTAGGAAATACATATGTAAGCAACTAACGTTGATATCTATATCATATTCATTTAATGCTGATTTCATTCGACTTCAGACTTTATCAAAACGACAAATTATCGACATACTTATCGATATACGGTAATAATGTTGACACCAAAATGTGTCTGTATAAGGTCTTAATTTTATCACATAGTGAACACAAATAAATTCAATAGTATCACTGCATCCTAAAAGGATAATAGTTTGAATTCCCATACCTCATATGTGCTGGTAAGTTTTAGTTCGTAGAACATTGGAACCACTGTAACTCCAGCTATCCACACAGACAGCAGAAAGCCAATCACAGTGTATATATACATGGTACCATAGACATAGATCTCGGCAGGGATTCCCATCAATGAAATGGCGGAGGCAAATGTAACGAAGAGAGACATCGAAACAGGTACCATAAGCAACTTCCGGTTACCAAATAAATAGCTTTCCAGTGTTTTTTGTTTGTCAGTTCGGTAACCATAGAAAACTCCAATCCCCATGCAGATGAATAAGAAAACTCCTATCACAACATAGTCTGCCAGTTGAGAGTGGGGAAGAGGCTGGAACTTCATTATTGTGAAACACAAAAGCGTGTGAAATACTTCAATGACTTGTTTGCTATGACAACACCGGAGGAATGAGTCCGAAAACAGTGAATACACAAACCGTGTTTTTGCATTTCTTAGCTTTAATCGGAACATTACCTGGTATCCTTGTTCGAAAAAGCCAGGCTGCTATTGGTGACATGTTCTTATTTATTTCATGTAGATATATATTTACATATATTTTGGGGATTTTAGTCTATGTTTGAACACTTTAAACACGTTCGTATACCATACTTGTTTATATCATATGCCTTCACTATGTTTTTATCAAGCTGACTATGTAAGTAACATTTAGACGCAACAATGTCTAGCAGCATTAATGACCAGTCACGTAGTTAATGTTACAAATGTATCTTACCTATATACACAAGTCATTAATAAACGGACTTTCTAGTACTATGTATAAAGTGTCAAACAGTAACAAACGTTAAACTTTTCTGACCATTAAATTGAGACTCATTTCGTTGAGAATTAATGATGAAAATAATAATTTTAGGTTCTTATAAACCGCTTTATTACAACCTAAGTCGTGTCAATGCGGTTCACTAATTATTATCCATGGTTATTGGGGCTTTGCAACAAGCCAATATCATTCTCAACTACCTTGGGAACATACAGCTGGTGCTGTCATTTAGGCGCTCATAGATAGCATTCAAAAATCCCAGCACTGCTCAAACACGTACTCATTTGGATACATCACTGTGCCATGGCGGGATTCGAACCTGCGACCTTTCGGTCACGAGACCGACGTCCTATCACTAGACTACGTGTCTCTGTAGACATGTTGCCGTGAACCCAATTACTTAACTGAATCCATAATGCACAACTGTCATGCAGAATATTTTCACAGGTTAACAAATCATTATTTTGGTCGTAGACATAGATGTTTTAAAACCTCATATGAAGATAGCAAAGACACAGAAATAGGGTAATTTCAATAGTTCTTTATTACTACTTATTTTTATAGTTTTGAGCAACTATACCAACTATCATATAAATAGGAATGGTAACTGAATTGCGTTTTATTGTAGAGTTTGATCAATTCTGGTCGCCAGTTCATCAGATTATCTTCGCTAATCTAACACTATATTAATTCTGTTCACATTTGTCCAATTTTGCTGAATGTCTCTGAGCTGCAACGGCAGACCGTCTTCGATGACAGTTTAAAAATAGCAAACAAAGCATTTTAGAGAAAACCTTCATATCTGGTATTCATAGTGTTATAAATGCCATTTTCAGTTTATGGATGAATGCATAATTTTACAGATGTAATAAATATAATCATAGAACAAACATATAAAATTATTTTTTTTATAAAAAAAATATCATACCTGTTGAATCTTGCTATAGCCATTCAAGCAATTTTCTGACCATAAAATACAACGTTCTGTATTGCACATTTGCAATACGGAATGTTGTATTTACCTGCTAGTCGGAACTACTTTTTATGTGTCCCCTTGTCATGGCGAACTGAAAAGTTCCCGGTATTTTCAAAAAATATCAAAGTTTATAAAATCATTGTATCGATCTTTACCAAATACGGAAGGTATGTGAAAAAAGCAAGACCACACACTTTCGTTTTTCTAACGAATCAGCAAGCACTCATTTATTGCGCGAACGTATATATTCGTCCAAGCAATAAATGAGTGCTTTCTGATTCGTTAGAAAAACACAAGTGTGTGGTCTTGCATATTTATTCAACAGCCAGTGCCATATATGTTAAGGGTGAATTATAAAAGTATTCAATGGAGGTTAAATTTAAAACAAACAGGTTTGAACAAGATAATACTTGATCTGACACTGAACGTACGGGTTAATCGATTCGGGTTGACTATAAATCATCTACGTCTTCACATCTTTCTTTATTGAAGTTCACGATTATTTGTGACATTGATATGTTACTGTGTGTCTCACAAAGATGAAGTTATTAATCAGGTAGATTTCCAATGGTTCCAAGTTTACGTCCTGAAGAAGGAAAATAACATTTTTCGTTCAAATCCGGTAAAATAAGCTTCATGTAAAATAGGCATGCTTGTTACTCTGTTTGTACTGATCGCATTGCGTATGCATATAATTATAGAAGTACATTAACTCGTATGTCAAATATTGACTTTGTTGTCCAAAACTGTTAACAGAACTTTGAACAAACACCACACATGTTTATAGATCAGAAGGTTGAAAACGTTACCCATCATGCAAGTTTTGTATTGTATTTATTGTAAACATATCATTGAGTTATATATCACAACACATTGATTATATAGCGTAAGTTACAATTTTCAAAAAATATGAACAACAGCAAGGTAACCAAGAAGTGCTAAAGGAAACGAATTGTAAATGATGTATTAACTTTTTGCAAGTAATAGCCTTCTTGTGTCAGGTTATGCAAATTCCACTTCTTTTCTTCAAGGCAAAGAATCAAACGGCCTGTGTCTCGACCCTATACCGCTAAAAACAACTCACTAAGCCACACTGTACCGAGTCAAGAAATTCAGCAGTCGGAAAATATCGACACTGTACGTCCATTAAGCACTCTAATTGTGAAGGAAGTCAGGAGGCGGGTAAGCATTTTATCAGGTTTTACGGTGGCTGTTTCGGAAAAAATACTGACGATCTGATGTTTTTACTATCCTAAGCAGCTCAATACAGCATATTAATGTTATAGTATATGTCATAATAAATGATATAGTATATGTCATATTATTGTCGTAATATATGTCATAGTATATGTTATAGAATATGACACTTTAAAATGTTATGAAGGTTAACTTTGTAATTGTGTTGAAAACATATTATATGTAAATATATGTAAACTTTTCAAATGTCGTGTAGACTTAAGGCGTGTCAGGATTGGTAATGAACAGCCAATCACATGAAGCCATCACCAAACAGTACACATCGATGACTTCTCGTATTATTGGATCCTTTGAGCGTAAAATTAAAGATAATGAAAAATGGTGATCTATATTACCTTGATGTAAAACATGACAGGAAATTGTCTTTGTGTTCATAAACCTCAATTGGTAGTCAAATTTATGATGATTGAATGTGTGTTGGCACTATGTTTTACCGTTGTATTAGTGTCAAACATGTATTCAAATAGCATAAATGAATATAAATGTCTAACGTACCAATCTAAAGTAGTAGATTTGAAATCATATAAATTGTTTTCATTATCATAAAAAGCACTATCGAGATCATTATGTCATTGTTGTATCTATATAAAGACGATTCGTTCTTTGACAAAGACATAGAAAAATTAACGTAAAGCTGGATCGTTGCATTAATGTTGGTTTATACGTCTGGTAGAAATATCGATACAATAGTTTTAAACATGATATTTTTACGTTTGGTCAATTTGTTCTTAATTTTAGGA
>NW_018405159.1:34319-162363 GCF_002113885.1 Mizuhopecten yessoensis
ATGATGATTATGATCGTAATACTATTATTTAAAATGTGTTAAGTAATCAACAAATATATTTTTACGCCTGCTAAAGGGGCTATTTATAATTGGTTGTATATTGAATGTAGAGAGAGAGAAAAATACGAAGAAAAAGTTATTCAAAGTTTTCCACTTCATCTTTTGAAAAATTCACAGTGTTCACAATGATTAAGTAAATTCTTTTCCTGGTCATTATTTCCTTGATTTTTCAGCAGTTCCGATGTTTTATCTAGGAGAAGATATTTTTCTCTCACCATAAATACATCCGTAAAACTGGTATTTTCACTCCACTTTTCAATACAGGACATTTGTTTCCGGGCCATAATTTTCCTTGCGGTTTTTTCCACATTGACAGAATTTCATTTGCTTATACATCCTTGGATAAGGTGTGTTTCTTGTCACAGTAACCTTATTTTCCAACTTTACTGAATAGGAAAGAAAATTTCTAAGACATAACTGGCTAGCATTTTTTATGGAGGGCCATTTATCTTCACCCACTTTTACTTCTATTGGTGAAAGTGTGTTTTAAACCATAGCAACTTCAATGAAACCAACAGTTTCCACTCTTTTAAACATAAAAAGAAATATATTTCTAAGACTTAATTTAAAATTACGTCAATTTTCATCGTTTGTGGGTATGTTTTGTACAATAACTATGTCAAACTGACAAATATAAGACTAAATATATAATATACCGATGTATGTCTGTACATTTCATGTAAAAATGTTAAAATTCAAAGTGGTTACAGCAGCGTGTACTGTGTTACACCAAGTTACATTGGAGTAGCTCTTGATTAAATATCGCATCAAAAAGGTGTTCATTTAAATGTTTGTCTGTGGGAAAGAAATAATAAAGTACAGTGGGACATATAACTTCGGAAAAACCAAAATGGCAAGTTCTACAACATCTGATATTTTGCATGCATCAGCCTTCACTATTAAATCATGCATTACGCATTGACTAAGACGGGTTGTAGTGTTACTTAGACGGGTTGTAGTGTTACTTAGACGGGTGTTACTAGAAGCTAACCATATCCGCATCGTTCCTAACGCATTACAAACATAGTGTCCAATTAAGTGATTTGACAACAATGTAAGCCGTTTCGAGTAGTACAAAGCCTTCCTCCTACATCTTGTTGAAAGAAGAGTGGTGTCGATCGTATTGTCGCCATCCACTTGCCCAGTCTGTCTAACAGAAATGACAACCCCTGGCATGTGCTCAAGCCATCTGGAGTATTCCAGCTTTGATGTTGTTTGTTTATTCGGAAGATTACCTCCTCTTTGTTGATGAAACAGTCGTTCACTCATTCATCAGATTAAGAAGGCAATGATACGAGTTACGTCATAACAAGGTCCAATAATTCTTCCGCTTCTCCACTTCAGGCAGGCATCATCTATATATACCACGAAGGCTGTAACTAACAGATCCTTGAGGGCTTGCTTCCTGACCATTTCATTCTTTTTAAATCCTGTATACTGGATTTTTCGCTAAGCTTAACGTTCGCCCAATACCGGTTAAATCGATATTCGCTCATTATTAATTTAATTATTTTGTATATTATGCTGTTTACTAATGTTCACTGTAATTATAAGTCCCCCCTATTCCGTAGGGCCAAAAAAGGTGAAAATTGAACTGCGACGGAAATGTCCCGGTTAAAAGTAACATGGACATCCACATATAATATAACGGGTGCACTGTATACACGTTATATTTCCTTAACTTGGAGTGTATGTTGATTTTTCATTTTTTTGGAAAAACAAATGAAAAACACATAGTAGATGATATAAAATATACTTTAATCTGATAAAAAAAACACATGACCTTTATGTAGTCAAACTTGAGCACACAAAAACAAAGACATAATAGTCTACAAATATACATATATATACAACCTGAAACCGATCAGTTAATGATATAAATAGAATTGCTCGAGAATAACTTAATACTGATAAGTAACAAATATAAACCGCGCACGGACCACATGCTTTCTTCATATCTGAAATCATGATCCAAAAACATTTATGACCATTTTCAACAGAGTTTAACTGATAATATAGTTTCGTAATGACTTGATCGATCGATAAATGTATTTCTAAAATATTTTTTTCACCTATGCAGTAATAAGCGGATTGTGAAATTACATTGATTGCGTTCTAACCACATGGTTTTGAGAATAATATTTTCGCATTTTATATAAAAGGAGAAAACTAAATTAAATTGCTATAAATATGGAGATCGAATAGTATCAGAAATAGGGGTGCATTGTCTTTATCATGGGTATCGAAGGAGTCGTGCCAAATTTAAGAAAAAAATGTTTCTGTTATCATTGGTCCAGCTTTTGAATATATTTATATGTGTGAGTGTGTGTATTCTCAAGCCTATGTGATTGCAATTGTTTTTAAGCTAGACTATCAACTATACACGTGATAAAAGGCTACCCAACTACCAGTAATACCAGAAACGTGCAAAATAAATAGGACTAGATTGTCGTCAATTGTAGAATAAATAGTGCTGGCTCAATGTGCCCTTTTTGTCATACTCCATCGCAATAAATCTAACTGTATCCCGGATTGATAACATATAACTGTGCTCATAAAATAACGTTTGTCTCTATGACAAGAGTGGCTATCCCATTGTCACTCAAAGCCCCTAACAACTCTGTTTGTCCACGTGATTTATATCACGCATGTTTTTTTAGTGTATAGCTACCGCATATGGAAACGAATAAGCATGAGTTGTAAAACAAATAATGTGTAAACAACTTAATGAGTCTTAAAGGTCGGTTAATGTTCCTTCTGGATAATACCGTCCAATGTCGACATCAGAAAGTACGACTCAGCGTTTTGTTCCCGGTCTGCACGATTTGACCGCATAGAGAAACAGCTGTAGTGATAAACCTATGGGCAAAACGCTGAGGTTCGAAATGACCAAAACTTGCATGTGTCCATCTCGTTAATTTGATGAAACGTTAAGACAATTGTTTAGATTTGAATTTTTGAAGAAAATATATATATATATTTATATATATATGAAAAATAAGAGCATTTTTTGTTTAATAAATAATAATCTGAAAGTATCACTGTGAATCGCAGGACATATTTACTTTCATAACAGTTTAATTACAATTTTACAATATTATTGACTTAGACATTTTCTTAACGTGTCATTAAAGCGATGAAACTTTCCACATTCGAGTCTGGCACTTTTATGCCCACATTTTAAATATATATATATTGTTCTTGAATCACGGAACGTGAACACGAATGATCTTGACTCTGTGTTTAGGCTTGGAAGGCACTGGTGAAGAAAAGGCCGTGTTGTCTTCCCATATTTGAAATGTTCTTGTTCATTGGGAACTGATGTGTCTTGGCGTATGATCCAGGCCCTGGTACTCTCTGTTGACAGATAACATTAGAAGTTAAAGGTCAGTACAACATATTATATTGACCTAAAACGGCGGAGATTGATAAAGAATATTTGTTGATGGTGATTTTTGACCATTTTTGATTGTGTTTACATATATCTTCAGAGTATCACATACGTTAGGTTTACCAGAATGTTGCTCATATTTCTCCTGAAATTCAAATAAACTGTTTTGGGGCAAAAATAGAAATGCTTGAAAGTTATACTAATTTCTTAGCAAATTACGCACAAATACAAAGATCATATAAATGTTCAATTCGCAAATTCAAATATTTGCCAAATATCGTTTGAAGTATAATCACTTTATGAATTTCGCAAAATATAACATAACAATATTGTCACATTAATCCAACAGCCTCACAATCAAAATATTGATCTTCCATTTTTCTTTATAGAGTTCCTGTCAACAAAGTCAACATCTGATTATTTATATATTTATTTTGTCCGTGCTTTTTTAAAAATAACGACGGGGAGCAGAAATAAAATAGTTCAAAAAACGAAATATACAATAAAAGGCATGTGTATCGTGCTGCAAAAACATATTGCGACATTTAAAAAGAAATTTTCACAAAAACATGTTACAAAAAGCTTAAAATTTAAGAATTACTGCAAAATTGCGTAAATATTCATAATTATTCAGCATTTTAGTGTTTTGATATAGGTTGCGTAAATATTCATAATTATTCAGCATTTTAGTGTTTTGATATAGGTTATCATTATGGACACATTATTACATGAGCACATTGTTAAAACCAATTGGTCCCTCCCCACAAAAACCTCTCATGGCCAAGTGGTAGTCTTGATCAGGTCCGGCAATATCTAAGGCCATTGGTTGTTCGATTAAAGCACCTGTGATCTGAGCGTAGAAAGTATGAGGTAACACAATGATAGATAGTGTTTTATACATTGCGTTACGTTAATACGACACTAGCTATACCTTGTATAGTATATACATGGACATTACAAAATAATAAAGCGACATTTCCACAAATGATATATATCAAATTGCTTTGTAAAGGATTTCAAATACTAGCACATAATTTTTGTAAAACTTCATAATTTCACAAATCTAAAGTACGCAAATAGAGAGAGTGAAATTTGCCACGACAGGCTACACAAGGTCTGCTAAATTTGCGCTCACCAGGTGCCTGAAAGGCCGACTGGTTTGCTAGGCGAATGAAGAAGGCCCTTCCCAGTATCCACGTTCTCAAAACGTGTTTCTATTTCAAGCGTAAAGATATATGGTTTATATATGAGATTGGTTTTCCTCATTGGTATATATTATTCGACGTTTAGAATTAAGTTTACTCATCAAAATAACTTTTCAATACATCAAGAACTCTTATTTCAGTACTTTATAACGTGAAGGCCCTGTAAAAATGTCGCATTATAATATAACATTACATGTAATTCATGGTAATTTGCTGGATTAACAATGATATATTTAATGATATTAAAACAAACAAGTTTTTCCGAGTATTCTCTGGTCTCTATGCATCAGTTAAAGTGAGAGGTCGAGTAAGGCAGAGAGTAGAGCAAAGACACTTTAGTTGAGCCATTAGAAAAAATAAATAACAGAAAAAAATAGCATGACCTGTTTGGAACCTGATCTGTCTCCATACACTGCTTGTATCAATTTGATTTATAAAGTACAGAAGCCAATCAGGTTCCAGACCGGTTGTTTTTTCAATTGTTATTTTTTTCAATTATATAAAATATTTGTTTTCAAATGGCTAAATTCAATGCCTATGATAGAACTACCTCGGTATAGATTTACCGTGTAAATACTGGTCTACAAGAACATACTGATCAGAAAGTTATAGCAGAAAAGGTTAGAATTGACAGCCACACAACCATTCACTCATTTGTGATTACCTTCGTTTTCCAATATTTTCTAATTTTTAACCATTTACGAAAAAAGATTTATACAGTCAAATAGCTATAACATAAGTAAACCCTAACCGGATTCATTGTCTTTGCAAAGTTTCAAAATCGTTCCGATGTTTTCATCTCCAAAAACATCCTTCCTAATTTTTGTATTTGTCATACTACCATAACCTTTGATAACGCCAAAGAGTTGCCGAATAAAATATTTTGGCACTCTAACGAAATGTCACTTTATAAAATTTACTATGGAAAATTAGATCACCATTGCCCAACTCGATTGTTGTCCTATATTGAAACCTCGTGAATCGAGTTACAAATAAACCGAACAAAAGTTTTTTCAGCGTTTAGTTAATTTCGGTCCCGGCAAAATATGTGTAAAGGGTCATGGTGTTAAAACGAAACACCATTTTGGAGTTCATTAAAATTTTAAGTTGGTGATAGTTCCAAATTTTATCATATATTGTTTATTTTTATAGTTATTATTAGTATGTCAAGAATAACGAGATTCCTTTCTACAATTCTCATATAGATGTGGTGTATTTTAAACTCATTTATTCACAAATTCACAATTATGTACAAAGGAACGAGACTTCTACGATATAGGATTTTACCGACATCATGTAAAATGTCTTACTTTATTTTATCGTTCTGCAAAAGACTGGTTTCAACGTCGGTCACACTTGATTTCTGAAGGATCATCAACGAAAATTAATTAAGAGTTGTGTGATACTAGTAACTATCTTCTTACTATATTAAATCTTTAAACATTTTCCATAACCAGGTTTGACGAGGTCCCTAATTATATACCAAAAAACATCTTTAAAAAAAAAAAATGTTAATAAGATACCTTATATTATATAAGAATAGCGTTCAATTTTCAATATGATGTGGTTTTCGTCTGATATCAAACACCCGTAAGTCTGGATCGAAAACACTTATTCAATATGATATATCTTAACCGAAAGACATTTATGTTTTTGAAGTGTATATTTTCAGCTTGAAGATTGTGTAACTGGGTTAGGTAAGTAACTACGAGACTAAAAATAACTTACATATACAGCACTTCCTGGTGAAATCTTTGACACGTATAGCAATGACGTCACAACCTCTGACATATGCACAACTAACCCATATGATTTACGTATACAAATGTTTAATCATTATTTTCTAATGCTGACATACATATAAACACTAACAAAAACATGAATAACGGCATTCAATCAACTGAAATGCAATTTGTTTCGATATACGTAGGTTGTTAGTTGGCGTCGCTTATAACTTATTGAGTTGGTGTTATATATGTAAACATCAACGTAAGTTATCCGAAGTAATTATTGATGGTTTTGGTTTTTGTAGTTTTTTGGGGTTAATGAGATAAGGAATCAGAAGACGTGCATTCCATCATAATGAATCTTTATAAGTTACAATTTAATAGTTACACACGATTTCTGTTACCGAACATATTAAAATGTATTATTTAATTTGAAATACGACTGAAAAAGTCACAAGACGTTTGAATTTAACAAAGCTTTTTCCACCACCGAAACAATCAATAAACAAAATGGCCCCAACCGCTCCCAGCTACCATGACAACGCATTTAAATGAACCTTCTTATATGCAGACACTGTATAAAATTCTTCTTTTTTTCCAGGAATTATTTAAATCTCATGTCACCTTTCATTCGTCACAAGGGTTATGAACGCTTCCACCGAATTTCAAAACTACCATTCAGCACACAGGCTTAGACTATCGGCATCATGTAAAATTCAGCACATAGGCTTAGACTATCGGCATCATGTAGCATTCAGTACACAGGCTTAGACTATCGGCATCATGTAACATTCAGCACACAGGCTTAGACTATCGGCATCATGTAACATTCAGTACACAGGCTTAGACTATCGGCATCATGTAGCATTTAATACACAGGCTTAGACTATCGGCATCATGTACCATTCAGCACACAGGCTTAGACTATCGGCATCATGTAACATTCAGCACACAGGCTTAGACTATCGGCATCATGTAGCATTTCCTTATTGCGGTCGGTTAGTTGTCGCCGTGTAGCATAGCATAATAGGAAACATCAGATAAATACACAACATTTAATAACGTCACATAAATAACACAATAGTATATCATACTACGTTGCTCTATGTCTAACACTAGATGGCGCTTTCGTTAAAACGTTAATTCACTGTTGTCGTTTTCTATCAACACAAATATGGCACCAAGTATTTTCGGTATAGTTTCAATATGGCAACATCGTCTAAATCCCAAATATAAGGCACAAACTATTGACCATAACAATAATGTATGGCTACCTGTAAATATGGCATCAATGTTTAAGATATTAACGCGACTGCTATGCTATCATATAGCGCGCCCATGATATTCAAAATTGTATATATAACATGGTTCCTTCAATGTTTCTCCATAGGGTTATTAACCTTTCAATATGATAAAGTCTAATTCTGTCAGTCAGGATCGTGTATAATAAACAGTTTTTAGTATATAGACTAAATCGTGGTGAGCTAGTGGTCACTCCTACATGAGTGACCACTAAAGCATTGACCCCTCCACACATGTTAAGAGACCCCTGACCCTATAAGTAGGAGCTCAGCAGAAACCGGTTCCCAGAAGCGATAGAATCGGTCCAACTTGCCTTTCGCTGTGTATGCAAAACAAAGGCATGGCACACATGAAAAATCATCATAGACAAAGGCGCTTAAAAATAGCCATGATCAGAATATTATGACAGTAATATATATCATTTGAGGAGGGGATACTTTTGCTTTTAGTACGAAAAAAAGTAATTTTGAGAGAAGAGAAGAATCATTTTAAAGACGTAAAGGTGTCATATCTTTAATTCTTATCACGGAGACAATAAGTTGAACTTGAGCAAAGAATTTGAGTTTGAACATGAGAGTTTGTACACGAGCACGTTTGCATGAATACGGGCCCTTACTTTGTGCTCAAGCATAATTCATTGTTCTAGCTGGTGATTATTTCTTTTTTCAAATATGATTAGTAAGAATTTTGAAAATACCTGAAGATTAGAATGACTTTCGGAGAATCCACCAAATGAATACAAATGTTCTATTTAGAAATATTTGCAAGCGGCTGAGAAACAAAAATGGTGAGCGTAAAGATTCAGCTGTCCGTGATCACCATTTAATGCAGATGTATGGTTCAATGAAGGATTCATAAAGAAGATTTTATATTTTTAATATTTAAATCCTTTTCGGAACATACACCTTAAAAATTGTTTCATAATCTTATCTTGTTAAAATTGGAACAATTAAGTCTATGCAAATGCGAATGCATGGATAAATATATCTTTCCAGGAAATTCCACAAAAATATTCATTATCAAAATATGCAAAAGCAGTAATATGTTCTTAGTCCTTGGAATTTCCTTGTTTAGAATAGATGAACAAATGATATTTCCATAAAGAAATGTTAAACCGTACCATTTAGAAACAAAGGGTGTATGGTGTTTTGCTGTTATTGGTTGTTGTGAAAATAGACGGAAATTATATGCCCATCTCACGGTGCGGCGAAGGTGTCTTAAGTGTTCACAAATGGAATAACCCTCATGCAGGAGAAGAATACAGCGAGTCCACACACCAATGAAATAATCCAAGTCTCACCAAATGTTGACACCTTAACTCGTATCAGCCGCAGCATGTACGCCAAAATCTATTTGTGATTTGTTCAAATGTTTACGACAATGAATTTTGATTTGTTTTATCATTGCTTGATAAAACAAAAAGCATTTCCACATGAAACGTTAAAAGATTCCACAAGTAATCTCAAGATTTCGATAACGAAGGAACCATTTGGTGAGGTCGGACCTTTAATAGCACGGGACCTTAACTGTTACACTCCTGAAAATCGCTCAGACCTTCCGAGTACAAAATGTCCGTAAGCATTCGGTAAACCTCGGTTTATTCCGGCAGCGAAACTCAACTACACTTAACGTTTTAACTTGGCAAGGTTTTGCTTTGATATACTATTGACCACATAATCAGTTGGTCGTAATATAAATATCTGTTTAGTTGCTTATAAAAATCAATTTGGAACAGAAATAAATTCACTGGATAAAACACTAACAGTATTTGAACTGTGCAACATCTAGTTGGTGTTATGTAGACAATCAAATACATAGATTCTGCTCTCGAAGAACCGTTATTTTGTATCTTCTGTTATTCAAATTGGGAGAATGCTCCCACAGGTGACTGAGCGTTTTCCCATTGTGTTGGTGCGGGCAAAATCATAATATGTCAGTTTCAATGATAGCCTTAACACAACACATATATTGATGACGTATTTGGGATTGTACCACAAATCTGATGACGTACCGTGTGTGAACTTGAGAATCGTGGAGTTTTTGACTTAAAGCTCGATGACACTGGGTGGAGGGGCAGTTCTGGAGCATATTCATAGTTACCCGGCCCGGGACCTGTTCTCTGTTAGGGGAAAAAAGTGAAAGAAATATTTCAAAATGATGTTGAAGTTTTAAAAAGTTACTAGCATTTTATTTTATTACTTTACAAAACCATTTTTCCTTCCAAACCAGACATGCATACATCAGTCTAGAGCTTAAACCTTAACAGTTGTTCCTTCATTTTTAGAACCATCGTCGTTAAATAACGTTAGTTCGAACTAACGCTTTTAAAGTGATGGCACAGAACGGGACTAGCATCGGTCACCAGGCCTCTTGGGTTACCAAACAATTCCCAGTACGACCTAATACATTTATACTTTAAGTAAGAACCTGGATTTTCAATTTCAGGTACAAATCTCCACATTTTCACTTCGGTATGATCGTTTACTTACGGGTTTAAAAGGCATCGTTGGGAATCGCCTCGATTGTGATTTGAACATCGAATGTCTGGGAAAATAACAACAATAAAACGTGTATTATTACACAAGGATTGGAAGGCATTTTTCAATATTCATGTCTGTATGGATGCAAATTACGTACCTGTTCTGTCAAATTGGTAACATACATATTACGTACCTGTCAAACTGGTAACATACATATTGAATGAAGCCCGCTTAGGTTAACAAAACTAGTTTACGTTCATACCCGTATGAATATTGAAAACTGCTGTTCAATACATTCTAAATTGTATAGCTATTGTCAATTTAAAGGTATTCCTTATATTTTAGATACTGAAGTGACTTTGGCGTCAGTGCGAACGAAATTTCTGGAACAGCCTGGAACGTCATTATAACTAACTGTTATCTCACGTTATTCGAAGCTGGAGAAGAAGCTTCGAAATTGCGTGTATAGCCCTCGGAACACATTTTTCTGGTAACACTTTAAGAGAAACTTGCAGTGGAAATGTAAATTAAACAGTATATCAAAGCAAAGAACAGGTACGAAACTTGAAAATGTAATATTCTTCAGAGTTTAATTATACAACAAATGTATGTTTAGACTGCACTCCGATGATTGTCACTGAATACATGAAACATAGTTTGGTAAACTGACAGCGCCTAACCAACATAAACAAATCATATACTTACTTTGAGGGCTGTTTATCAACAGCTAAGGTTAGGTACTTATCCATGTCATAGGCGTTCGGACTAACGTTGATGTCCTGGAAGAGTATTCAATAAAACAAAAAGAGTAAAAATGAAAATTACCACGACAAGTCGAGACTCGGTATTGTATTGACCCTATGCGAGCCTATGTTCTTACGAAAGTGTTAACCTAATTCACTCAGTTACGCCAAGTCAAATTATCAGCAACACTATTTTAAAATGCTGCTTTGCTTGCTGTTTTGTCAACCTTCTGTTTCTTGTCCTTCTAGGGGCCGTAACTCTTAAGTTTTTTTTTATTAGTCATTGTTTTGTCAAACATCTGCAATACGTGCTTCAAAGGACTTAACTCAATTACATGACACGATTCCCATGCTCAACCATGAATTCTGTACTCAAACCAATTTTCTTGTAACAGCGACAGAAAACGGCATTCGACTTCAGGTATTTTCAAAATTCTTACTAATCATATTTGAAAAAAGAAATAATCACCAGCTAGAACAATGAATTATGCTTGAGCACAAAGTAAGGGCCCGTATTCATGCAAACGTGCTCGTGTACAAACTCTCATGTTCAAACTCAAATTCTTTGCTCAAGTTCAACTTATTGTCTCCGTGATAAATTGTGTGGGGGGGGGAGGGGGGGGGGGGGGGGTTGTCAATGACTTGGGAGAATTTGTGAAAGACAAGAAGCCGAATACTAACTTCAATAATTACAATAGACTTTTTAGCCATGTTTTACCGGCGAAAAGACGCATTATTTTACACAAGTAATATTTGGATTTGATATACTGTACCTTGTCTTTCCGTCCGAAATTAAAGCCCCGCTGTCCTCTGTCTATTGACTTAAAATTGTAAGTCGCTGGCAATTGTTCCAGCCTGGGAAGAGAAACAAACAGCAACTTTTGTAGATGTCATTTAGTTGGGGAAAAACGTTATTGTATCCAGCTAGAGTTGCTCTCAATGACTGTAGCAGGATATGGTATGGTTAGTTTATTTTCATATCTTTCATTGATACATTTTTGTAAAGCTTTTCCGTGGTTTCTTTACAAAAAGGAACACGCGCCAATTTTGATAATAATAATAATAATAATAATAATTAATCATTCGAAGTTCTTATATACCGCTTTATCACAACCTAGTTCGTAGGTCGTCTCAAGGCGGTTCATCAATTATTATCCGTGGTTATAATGAATGCAATGATAGTAGTAACTTTATCAACTAACCTTTTAGTGAAGGGTTGTATCTCGTATGCACCAGGTAGAAGCACGGCGCCCTTCCCATGGGGGTGGGGGTCCACTTTCCGACCGTCCGACTTAAATCTGTAGGTGTGGGGACGCTTATCCAAGTCTACCAAAAAGTCCTCGGTCTCGTACGAACCGGGAAGGGGTGTTTCCTGTAACAATCACGTGGTCTTAGTCACTGAGACACGATAAATATGTATGTCATATAATTGCAGTTCGACTATAATATAGCGTGATAATACGACCCCATACACTTACACACGCAACACATATCTCGTGTGAACGACCCTTATTGTATCAAACAACATATGCTGCTATCGGAGCATATGACTTCGTACCATTTGTTATTTAATGAAACGTGGATCACGAACCGAATACGTGTACCCTATTTCTGTCCCTCAGAACTTCCGTGAGTGTTCATGTTCTTCTGATTGTTATTGACGATTAGAAGCCCGAGTTTCCTTTGGCCCTAACACCAGACTTAGACATGTTGACATATAGATGTCTGTCGTGACATCTATATGTCAAAATATCTATGTCTGGTGTTAGGGCCAGAGGTTTGATTTGGTTTGGTTTAGTATTGTTCAACGTCCTATCAACAGCTATGGTCATTTAAGGACGGCCTCCCCTGTGGGCAAGATACATGCGTATAGTGTATGCGTGTGTGTTTTGTGAGGCTGCTATATTTTCGTGTTTGTCTCCATGTGATAGCGCGGAACTGATGCCGACTTTATAGTGCTACCTCACTGAAACATACTGCCGAAGACACCCAGCAGGACACCCCGCCCGGTCACATTATACTGACAACGGGCGAACCAGTCGTCCCACTCCTAAATTGCTGAGCGTTAAGCAGGAGTAGAAACTACCACTTTTACAGACTATGGTTATCTCGGCCAGGGGACAGAACCCAAAGCCTTCCTCACAGGGGCGAACGCTCAACTGAATGCCAAAAGTAAGGCATTGTCAAGGAAGACATTAGGAAGAAGAAAGTTGTTTAGAAAGAAGAGAAAAGATAAGATCCCAAATTTAGTCGCCTCTTACGATCATGCAATGGGGGCAGCAGGTACAATTCTTACGCCCTTCCTGCAGGGAGGGGGCCAGAGGGAACTCGGGCTAGACGACAAGGTGGGTTAGGAATCACAGTTAGTTATCGGAACTTAAATGCATGCACTTATGCACGTCAAATAGGTTTTGATATCACATCATGCCGTTCGGAATTTTCAGAATAGTACTTATGAACCAATTGAATTACTCGGCCGATTTTGGCATGTAACTTTTTGGTGTATACTTTTCCCCTCAATGATCGATCGTGACCAAAGTTTCAAGAACGTTCCTTAACTTAAGAAAAACAAGGCATTATTAAATTTAAGGAAAATTTCCTTAACTGAATATTTTTTCCAGAAGTTAACTCAGATAATGTATTCCTATGGAAAAGCATAGAAAGTTAAGGGATTCCCTTAAGTTAAAAAATGTTCATAAAACTGAGTTTAGGGCATTTCCGGAAGAGGGCGCCAAACGAACGAGGCGTTCTGCCGGAAGAAGAAACAATAGCGAGAGAATGTCGGTTATATGATACGCTAGCACTACATCAATTGGTGAACGGGAAATGTCCTTGGAGACGGAAGGGTGCTACGTTAATTTCGTTGTATATAATTCTGATATTTGAACTTAAAAGGTTTAAGGTTTTTGTGTAGCACTCTAAAATAGAATTGAAGTACAAACGATCACACTGAAAATACCATCTGCACTAGCATATCATTTAAAAATCTTATTAAATATCTTAATATTGTGAGAGATAAAAATTGTACTCCGTCACTGAATAAAATTAAATAATTTCTTTGATGTGATGAAATTGTTAAATATTTTTTGATTTTACTTACAATTTTTATATCCATACAAAATTTCAAAACAAATTTGTTCGTTGTTGTTTTGTTTTTCTATTTTGTCAAAATGATTGGGACAATCTTATTTCGGAAGTAATAAAAAGAGAGAAATAAAAAGAATTCTTCCTTTCCACTAAATGAGTTTGATACGTTGCGGTCGGTGATGATATTGGTTCAGCTCCTGTTTATTACCTTAGTTTAATTTAGTTTATTCTGAACGCAGACATATATCTGCCTCTATATTCAGATCATAGTCCATATTCATTTAATCATTATGTATATCAATGTTTTTGATGTGAGGTCACTCCAATGTTGTGTTGAATCTCCTTTCATCACTTTCCCAAAATTTATCAATGGGGTTTCGAAAGTTGTTAGATTTGGTGCTTGAATCAAGGTCTCAGGTAGGGAATTCCAGTTGCAAACAATTCGTTGAGTAAATTAGTATTTCCTAACATCCAGTCTGCCTTGGGTTTTTTTTATCTTGTTTTATTGACAAAAGTCCCTGTGATGCTGTTGTATCATAGACCCCCCTCAATATTTTGAATACTTCTATCATGTCTCCCCTATTACGTCTATATAATAACGACGGTAGTTTCAGACGACGCAATCTTTCCTCGTATGAAAATTCATAAATTCCTGGCAGAAGAATAGCTCTCCGTTGGACACTTTCTAGTAGTTCGATATCCTGTTGTTGGTATGGTTTCCATACACATGCTCCATATTCTAGATTGGGTCGAGCTAAAGATTTATACAGTTTGGGTCTAGCTAAAGCTTTATACAGTTTGGGTCGAGCTTAAGCTTTATACAGTAGGCAGAATGATATATTACCCAAGTATGTATATGTTCTTCTGATGGCTCTAAGTATTCGGATTGCTTTGTTTATGGTGGCTTGCATATGCTTTCTAAAACTTAATTTATTGTCGGCAATTATCCCAAGGCCTTTCTCTTCCATTTCCTCAGTTAGCATTACTGTTATTCTCAGACCATCAATATCATGGTATAAATGCAGATCATCTGAACTTTTCCTCTTTCCCAAGTATATTGTTTTGCATTTGTCCGGGTGGAATTGTTAGCAACCATTTGTCCGACCATTGTTGTAAATTTGCTAGGTCCTGCTGAAAATCGCCATCGACCCTGGTGTCTTTATACAATTTAGTATCATCGGCAAACAGTAGGGCGTTCGCATCAACGACATCTGGTAGGTCACTTATGTACAGAACAAACAATGATGGTCCAAGTACACTGCCTTGTGGTATTCCGCTAGTGACTTCCTGTCGTCTTTTATCCAGCTTACTATTTCTGCTGGCAATCCATATGATTTCGGTTTGCTGATTAGCCTTCTGTGCGGAACAGTGTCAAAGGCCTTAATGAGGTCCATGCTACTTCGATACCATCCCTTTCATCAATGATTCTCGTCCAGTCATCCATGGTTTTAAGAAGCTGGAGGACAGCACATTCTTGAAAACATGTGCTGAGCCAGGAGCTGCAGTTTCGATGCTCGATAAACTTTCTTCCGAAAACGGAGAGGAAAGATTCCGCAGGCCTAACGGACTCAAACGAATACACATGTATGACCTCTCCGGTCACTTCCTGCAGAGCAAATTAAAATTCCCGGAATGGAAGTCGGCCGACCTCACAGAATAACTACGGTTTAGTTTGATTCCGACATTCCCAATGGGTTGGCAACAATCGGTAACCGTCTACACATTCCGTAAACGAGAGACTTATATATTTGCCGGTTTACGGAGATTGCCGACGTTTCCCGATTTGGTTTCCTGAGCATATTCTGTCGTTTGGAGCTATTATGTTTGTATCTATGAACGTCAACAATGTGGATTTTAATAATCTCATTATATTGCTCTGTATTCACATTTTCCCCTAGAACCTGAGCAACTACTAACTGAAATACAAAATTTAAAGTCCTTCATTGTATACTTACCCGGATGTATGTACGCCACCATCCCTCACGGCCACTGATAGGTCCGTCATAATCTTCACTAAGTACCTTCCGGTCCTGTATGAAAATCAAAAGGAGTCAGTAAACTTCATGATATCACAGTTGATGTGTAATGGAGGGTAAATACGCGAACCTATCGTGAGAAAGCTACATTTAACGTAAACAAAATTGTTAATAAAAAGGACTTAACCTTTCTCTCTGTCTTCTCCCTTCACCCACTATAAGTCCCTTACAGACTCCGACCCTCTCACCTTGCCCGACACATTTTCTCCCTCCACCAATTTAGTTTCCTTTAACCGTATAATCGCTCTTACATTTAACAGAACATATTTAATGATCTTGTATACATTGTATATTGAAGTAATCTGATTATGTAAGTAAATATTGGATGTGTGTACAGTCAGGACATCATTCCTGTCATCACTAATCCGGTTGTCCCACTATCCTGCCAAAGACGTGAGAGACAATTTTCTTATTTTCGATTCAAAATTGCCCAGGTATCAAAGTTTTTACCAATTCAGCTACTTTACTTGGCAAAGTGACGCGGTGGGCTGGATCAGTGAGACGCTACTTATAGAGAGCAGGCTTAATAAGCTTGGTGCCTTAAAATGACCTATCCTTTTGCTTCAGTTGGCAATAAAATATTGAATATGTTTAACGCATAATGGGTCTAGCTATGGATGATGATTGTCTGTATTAACGATAATTTATATACACAGTTATGTGCAAACTTGATAAGCGTATCATGATATTCAACGGCATAACAATCTGTTTCTCTATTGGAGCAAAACAGTCAAAATCAGTCACGTTGTTTCTATAAACTTATACTGACAATAAAGCCTGTTCATATCAACAATAGTTTTGTACTATTAACACAAAAGCAGCTTCCATTTTGAAAAAAATGGCGTCCACATTGACTTTATGAGAAAAAATATTCTATATAAAATACGGTCTTGCCATAAATTGTCTGTGCACAAACTCTTGGATCTATATTACCGAATATGGCAATGCTTTAAGCCGGTGAGAGGAAGTACAAGAATACTTGGTGATGGAGCTTTGGGATAGGTGGTGAATGCTTAAATAAAGAGACCCCACACCCGAGTTTCGACAGGAGCAGACGACAACAATTGCGTGTAAGCTGATCATGTGGATTGTTGTGTTACTGGTCTATTTCGGTATAATATTTATAGCTCTTGTGGTAGGTAAACATGATTGTTTTGTTTCCCCTCGATTAATCATGTTTGGTGAAACATTATTAATCTTACGAAAACAAAGAATCGTGATTATTTACCACAAGGGCGATAAATGTAAACTATATATAATGTATATATAAATTATACATAGAAAGCATCTACATATATCCTACCTGTCAAGTTTAAAACACCTGAGCAATGTCACGTTCACGTTTTGTTTGAAGGTGTTTTTTTCATGATAAGTACATGTTAACGGGCCACCGACTAAAATGAATTAATAACACTTAGTAATTAATCACAGTACTTTGACGACATTTTAAAAAACAGTGACTCGTAAACCTAGCAATGATGATACAACTTGCGCATTGGAGTGTTATATTAAAATTCACACTGGTGTTGATGTCAGATTATTATTTTTATATATGTTAACACATTCTTATGTTTATGTAAACTTTTGTCTGCATTTGCATAAGATAGTATCTTTATTAAAGAATGTTGGCCCACACAGGGGTACAAAGAATACACACATATACAGGGGTGGTCAACAAACCATGGATACATAATGTGAAGATTAAATAATAGTCTACTTATACATGTAGGTAATTACAACAAGTAACTGAGACCATGTGATATCGTTGTAGTGTATTGTACATATTAGACCCCCTTTTTACATCTCAATTTAATACGTAAACAAAACTAAATTGAGAACAAGCTTAAAACATTGCTACCATCATTCATTAACCATGTGTAGTTATCTAAACGATCTAAAACTGAAAAAAGTAACATTGATTCCCTATATAAATATGAATCGAATATGTATACAGAAGGGGGAGATTTCTAGTGGATACATTTTTGGGAATACCCCCTTCCACTCCGATCGCCTCTGCTCACAGAGAATAGCTTTACTCTCCTACTGATGCAATAGTAATTAAATCATACTAGCACTGCAGGGACCTGAGAGATATGAGATGTTCTCGATATGGTTAACTTTGTATCAGACGTTTTAGATGCTCAGATATGCCCACCTCGTATTTTATCTGGTGTTCTTCTCAGTCTCTGAATGTTAAAACATTTCCCCCATGTCAGGTAGTCTCAACATACAAACCGTTTAACTCGCAGATCCCTCTGCATTATACATGGAACGAACTGGTTTTTGTGGGAGTATGAAACTATCGAAACGACTTTGTGTAACCGGATCACACACTCAGTTACTGTCTAGGAATCGACACATGCTTCTTAACGTCTGTACAGTTTATATAAGACAATGTTAAAGATATATTTCTATACAAAAAAAATCACTGAAATGGATTTACGAATGTATTCATGAATTCTAGACATTAGGAAAATCATTCTTTTAATATGAAAAACCAAAGGAAAAATATCACTATCGTTTTTTAGATATACTATATTGTGTAAGGATTTCGGGTTGAACAAGAATAATTGCAAGACGATTTAAATAGAGGGTGTGTGTATACACGTATACACACAAGTATAGATTGCATTTAAATCCAATATATACACAGATAGGCTGTCAGACGTTTTAAAGACACGTTGATATTACACAACGATTGACCGAGTATAGATGTACGTAGTTAGTACAACAGGTATAGAGCAGACATTCACGGGTCCCTTGTGTGTTCAAGAAGTGATAATGTCATAAGTATGATATTAGAATAAATAAAACAATGTGTCGTTATGATCGATTGATTTCCTTTTAAACTCTCACTCGAATGGTACTTACCTTCCACGGGTGTTTCAACGTTGTTGGAATCGGTCCCTTTTCTGGAGTGAGCTTCACGGAGACCCTTTTCTGTCCAGACAGGGTGGAGCTGGTCCTGTCCCTCCCCTCCAGTACCGGGGCCAGGGCCGTGGATCCCTTGTGGACGACCATTATAAATCCCAATACTGTTGTGTATATATATTTACGTCCTCATGTCCACTCCACGTAATGCTCAATCCTATATGCGTCCTTAGTGACGATCTGGTCACGTGACTCCTCCGGTATATATACGATATAGTGTGATCAATAGGGATTTAAATGGCGAGGTGTAGTTTCTTTAATTATCTACCCATTACCTCTGTACATATACTGGGGCCCGATTAGCTCGTCCCACCTGTGTTTCCGTCTGACTCTCACCCGGCCGATGTCTACACGGAACCTCGTGTGCTGTCTGGACCGTCCGATCAATATAGGCGATTATAATTAATGTCAAACGATTTATTATAACATTTGCAAAACAACCAGGTGTCAAAGGGATAACCGGAGAATGTTTGGTTTGGACTGCTCAATTAACAATGGATTCTTTTTATATTTTATTTTGTATAAATCTTTGGAAATGGTATCAGGATAAAACTTATAATCAGCAAAACACGTGTCTGAGAATTAGACAAAACACCAGCAGTAATTAAGCTGTCCTTGATGTGGATACTTAATGTTTATTTTTATGCTGTGTAACATTCGATGACGCTACAATGTAATTCATATGCTGAAAGGGTCTGGTATGTTTAACAGCTCTGTAAGTTTACAGTTGGGCTGGAATGAGATCCATTAATATACGAGACAGATCCCACAAATTCGTCAATATATACCCGATAAAGCTTTCTCAGTGACATGTCCTTTAAATTCTCGACAATTACAGCGTACGCGATCTTCCTGTTCTTCCAACACGTTCGATCAATGTCTTTCTTCTTCCCGAGATCTGTCGCTTCTAGCATTCATGTTATTGTTGCCATAAGGTAGCAAACAAGCATACGCATTGTGTGGTTAGGCTTTAAAATGTTTACGTCTTAATCTCTGTCCTTACTATTATATAGCACTTCACGGTCGACTGTAATTCGAGAGAGGAAAGAATGGATACTGAACAAATTCCAATGGAGTTCTGGGACATAAATAAGAAGGAGTTGTGAGAAAAAATAAATGCAAATGTATGCATAGTTTTGTTAGAATAATAACATACTTTTATATAGAATATTTTTTCTCATAAAGTCGATGTGGACGCCATTTTTTCAAAATGGAAGCTGCTTTTGTGTTAATAGTACAAAACTATTGTTGATATGAACAGGCTTTATTGTCAGTATAAGTTTATAGAAATAGCGAGACCGATTTTGACTGTTTTGCTCCAATAGAGAAACAGATTGACATTTGTTATGCCGTTGAATATCATGATACGCTTATCAAGTTTGCAGGTTTATAGTTATGAGAATGTACAGGCCTACCTTACTGTGTATATATCGTAAATACAGACAGTCTTCATCCATAGCTAGACCAATTATGCGTTAAGCATATTCGCAATCCTTACATCGACATATCTCTTGAAACATACAAGTTACAGGGTTTCATGAATAGTGTCATAAACACAATATACAAGTTACAGGGTTTCATTAATAGCGTTATAAACACAATATACAAGTTACAGGGATTCATGAATAGTGTTATAAACACAATATACAAGCTACAGGGTTTCATGAATAGCGTTATAAACACAATATACAAGTTACAGGGTTTTATGAATAGTGTTATAAACACAATATACAAGTAACAGGGTTTCATGAATAGTGTTATAAACACATGTACAAGTTACAGGGTTTCATGAATGTGTCATAAACACAATATACAAGTTACAGGGTTTCATTAATAGCGTTATAAACACAATATACAAGTTACAGGGTTTTATGAATAGTGTTATAAACACAATATACAAGCTACAGGGTTTCATGAATAGCGTTATAAACACAATATACAAGTGACAGGGTTTCATGAATAGTGTTATAAACACAATAAAAAAGTTACAGGGTTTCATGAATAGTGTTATAAACACATGTACAAGTTACAGGGTTTCATGAATAGTGTCATAAACAAAATATACAAGTTACAGGGTTTCATTAATAGCGTTATAAACACAATATACAAGTTACAGGGATTCATGAATAGTGTTATAAACACAATATACAAGCTACAGGGTTTCATGAATAGCGTTATAAACACATGTACAAGTTACAGGGTTTCATGAATGTGTCATAAACACAATATACAAGTTACAGGGTTTTATGAATAGTGTTATAAACACAATATACAAGCTACAGGGTTTCATGAATAGCGTTATAAACACATGAACAAGTTACAGGGTTTCATGAATAGCGTTATAAACACATGTACAAGTTACAGGGATTCGTGAATAGCGTTATAAACACAATATACAAGTAACAGGGTTTCATGAATAGTGTTATAAAGACATGTACAAGTTACAGGGTTTCATGAATGTGTCATAAACACAATATACAAGTTACAGGGTTTTATGAATAGTGTTATAAACACAATATACAAGTTACAGGGATTCATGAATAGTGTTATAAACACAATATACAAGTAACAGGGTTTCATGAATAGTGTTACAAACACAATATACAAGCTACAGGGTTTCATGAATAGCGTTATAAACACAATATACAAGTGACAGGGTTTCATGAATAGTGTTATAAACACAATATCCAAGTTACAGGGTTTCATGAATAGTGTTATAAACACAATATCCAAGTTACAGGGTTTCATGAATAGTGTTATAAACACATGTACAAGTTACAGGGTTTCATGAATAGTGTCATAAACACAATATACAAGTTACAAGGTTTCATGAATAGTGTTATAAACACAATATACAAGCTACAGGGTTTCATGAATAGCGTTATAAACACAATATACAAGTTACAGGGTTTCATGAATAGTGTTATAAACACAATAAAAAAGTTACAGGGTTTCATGAATAGTGTTATAAAGACATGTACAAGTTACAGGGTTTCATGAATAGCGTTATAAACACAATATACAAGTAACAGGGTTTCATGAATAGTGTTATAAAGACATGTACAAGTTACANGTAAACACAATATACAAGTTACATGGTTTCATGAATAGTGTTATAAGCACAATATATAGATAAATGGCAAAATGAACATTCCTATTGTGATTTGTGGTGTGGAGGGAATTCTCTGATGAAACAAAGAAAACGAAACAAGATGGAATCTGTTGGGAGAAAAAGATCGGCCGTCTTTAACCCAGAAAATATTGCACACGATTAAAGTTATGTAGGGAGGTGGGGATGGTAGTCATGTGAAAATTCAATCAGGGCAATATCTCCTAATAAGACTAAAAGAGAAATATTACATCCTTAAAAAGACGCAGGGACTTCAGCTAATTGCCTGTCCGAGACGTACATATCAGCTTTTCTCAATAGTTACTTGCTGCATTGTCTTTACGAGATGGAGGCATTAAATCATTGAAAATTGATACACACACGTAGGCATTGATACACACACGTAGGCACTGATACACACACGTAGGCATTGGTACACACACGTAGGCAATGATGCACATACGTAGGCAATGATACACACATTAAATCATTGAAAATTGATACACACACGTAGGCAGTGATACACATACGTAGGCAATGATGCACATACGTAGGCATTGATACCCACACGTAGGCAATGATACACCCACGTAAGCAATGATACACATACGTAGGGATTGATACACATACGTAGGCAATGCTACACATATGTAGGCATTGCTACACACACGTAGGCAATGATGCACATACGTAGGCAATGATACACACTCGTAGGCATTGATACACATATGTAGGCATTGCTACACACACGTAGGCAATGATGCACATACGTAGGCATTGAAACACACACGTAGGCATTGATACAAACACGTAGTCATTGATACACATACGTAGGCATTTATACACATACGTAGGCTTTGATACACATGCGTAGGCAATGATACACACACCTAGGCATTGATACACATACGAAGGCAATCCAACATCAGATCTTATTCAGATCGGATACACACACGTAGGCAATGTTACACACACGTAGGCAATGATGCACATACGTAGGCAATGATACATATACGTAGGCATTGATACACAAACGTAGGCATTGATACAGACACGTAGGCAATGATACACATATGTATGCATTGATACACACACGTAGGAAATGATACACACACGTAAGCATTGATACACACACGTAGGCATAGATACACATACGTAGGCATTGAGACACATACATAGGCATTGATACACATACATAGGCATTGACACACATACGTAGGCAATGATAGATATACGTAGGCAATGATACACAAACGTAGGCATTGATACACATATGTAGGCAATGATACACATACGAGGGCATTGATACACACACGTAGACAATGATACACACTCGTAGGCAATGATGCACACACGTAGGCATTGATACACATATGTAGGCAATGATACACACACGTCGGCAATGATACACACACGTAGTCATTGATACACATACGTAGGCCATGATACACATACGTAGGCATTTATACACACACGTAAGCAATGATACACACACGTAGGTAATGATACACACACGTAGGCAAGGATACACACACGTAGGCAATGTTACACATATGTAGGCATTGATACACATACGTCGGCATTGATACACATACGTAGGAAATGATACACAAACGTAGGCAATGATACACACAGGTAGGCAATGATACACATACGAAGGCAATGATCCACATACGTAGGCATTGATACACAGACGTAGGCATTGATACACATAGGTAGGCATTGATCCACATACGTAGGCAATGATCCACACACGTAGGCATTGATACACATTCGTAGGCATTGATACACACACATAGGCAATGATACACATACGTGGGCATTGATACACACACGTAGCCATTGATACACATACGTAGGCCATGATACACACACGTAGGCATTGCTACACACACGTAGGCAATGATATACATATGTAGGCAATGATACACACACCTAGGCATTGATACACACACGTGGGCAATGATACACACACGTAGTCATTGATACACATACGTAGGCATTTATACACATACGTAGGCTTTGATACACATGCGTAGGCAATGATACACATACGAAGGCAATCCAACATCAGATCTTATTCAGATCGGATACACACACGTAGGCAATGATAAACAGACGTAGGCAATGATACACATATGTAGGCAATGATACACACACCTAGGCATTGATACACATACGAAGGCATTGATACACATACGTACGCATTGATACACACACGTAGGCAGTGATACACATACGTAGGCATTGTTACACATACGTAGGCAATGATGCACATACGTAGGCAATGATACATATACGTAGGCATTGATACACAAACGTAGGCAATGATACACACATTAAATCATTGAAAATTGATACTCACACGTAGGCATTGATACACACAAGTAGGCAATGATACACACACGGAGGCAATGATACACACACGAAGGCAATGATACACACACGTAAGCATTGATACACACACGTAGGCAATTATACACATACATAGTCATTGATACACACACATAGGCATTGATACACACACGTAGACAATGATACACACTCGTAGGCAATGATGCACACACGTAGGCATTGATACAAACACGTAGTCATTGATACACATACGTAGGCATTTATACACACACGTAGGCAATGAGACACACACGTAGGCAATGATAGACACACGTAGGCAATGATACACCCACGTAAGCAATGATACACATACGTAGGTAATGATACACATACGTAGGCATGGATGCACACACGTAGGCAATGATACGCACACGTAGGCAATGATATACATATGTAGGCAATGATACACATACGTGGGCATTGATACACACACGTAGACAATGATACACACTCGTAGGCAATGATACTCACACGTAGGCATTGATACACATCCGTAGGCATTGATACACACATGTAGGCATTGATACACACACGCAGGCAATGATACACAAACGTAGGCAATGATACACATATGTATGCATTGATACACACACGTAGGAAATGATACACACACGTAAGCATTGATACACACACGTAGGCAATGATACACACACGTAGGCATTGATACACATACGAAGGCAATCCGACATCAGATCTTATTCAGATCGAGAACACATGACTTTTTTAACAAGCACTCGATCTGGCAAATCTGTAATAGGACTCGGATGCAGAGACACAGATGCACCGGCACTCACAGTGGCATTTGGATGAAACAGTGGCATAAGAAATTACCTCCGAGTTCAGGCTTCAGAGTAATGACTCAAATTTCTACTGTGTCGCAAGAGTGCTTATGATGCTGAAAATTATCAAAGACTCAAGAAGTGCCATGTCAGAAACGCCAGACTTCATCTGAGGCGATATTACTTCCTTGATGCGTTTAGGGTAGAATTCAGTCATTTGGAAGAAACAACGTGCTATGGCCTGCAGCTGGTTCCTAAAGGGACAAAAACAATGAGAAAGGTCTAGAAGCCTATTACGAACGAATTTAAGGCGCCTGGTACCGGTGTTCACATGACCAGTGTCTTTTGATGAACAGTGACAAACTAATTGTATTTCGAGAAGAGACGAGGAATTGCTCATTTACACGTGGAGGATGTTTGGAAGAGGACCAAACATATAAAGGGTAAAATGCTGTAGATGGAAACAATATCACCAACTATATTTGAAAAGTACATATTTGAAAATTTCGTGATTTCTTCGACACAAAACCATTTCTTCAGTTGAAGATCTACACAACATGGCTGCTATTGTTTTGTAAATACTGTATATGTAATGTCTACTCTCCGATGTGTTGTTCAACACAAGGAAATAAAGAATCTGAATCTCAACTTTACCTTGATTTAGGGTCCTGATGGAGCGCGGACGACAACCGCGGTATCCCAGCTGCTGACCGTTCACACGACTGTTTACACAAGCGATTGCTTTTTCTAGAGGAAACTTCTGCAGTATTCAATTTTGCATTTTTTTCTCACTCTTGCATACTTGAGAATCATTTGCCAACACGCCAATGGGAACGGCTAGTCGCTAACCTCGTTGGTAATGTCATGCTTGACATTATCTATGGAGACGTGTATTTCTACATCGTACGTGCCTTTTCATCCTCCATGTATCGTCCTCCGTCCAGGTAAAATTGCCTGCTATCATCTGTACAGATAACATTTGTTTGTTCAAAACAATCCTCTTCAACAAGTAGAACAGGCTGAATGTCCGTCTCCCTTTCGTACAGATTTAACTTCATATGAAATTGCCTTTTGATGTCCGTTAATTAAACCACGGAATTCGACTATCTTAGTCCGTGGTTAAACTTGATAAAATAATAAACACAACCACATTGATATGAAACATTTTTATTTTGTGAATTCATGATTTTATATACAAATATTCAACCAAGTATCGTAAGAGATTAGTATGAACAAATGAATAGTGTGAGATTCCCCACATAGGATGGGTATGTATTCGTGTGTACCATGTCACACTCACAAACATTCATCTTTCAAACAAAATCATACCCTTCATTAAGCAGGAGGGGTACAGTCACAAATGGCTGGTTATATTACTTTATATCACAGTAACACCTGTATCGTGATGCTACTCTCTGGAGACATACCTAATCTGTTTTACACCAACATATAGTTCTGACTAACTCTTCTCCACACACGTACACAGTCGACGCACCTTCTACAGTCAACTAACCCCCCACCCCCCCACCCCCCCTACGTACAAGGAAGCAGCCATGCATTAGCCGACCCTATTCATGGAACTGTTCTCATGCTCAAGCATGAATTTTGAGCTCAAACCAGTTTATTTGTAACTCACTTAAATCACATTAAACACTCAAAAAGCAAATCTAAACATTGGAAACGACAAACGGCTGTAAGTTTTTTCAATATTTTTCCAAAATCATTGAAAAATTTAGAAGTTTTTATCAACTTACAACTGAAACAAGAAATTAGCCTTGAGCACAAAATCTATGCTTGAGCATGACAACAGTTTCATGAATACGGGCCCAGAACAAATTACTTTATTAAGGCAAAGTGAATGTCGGCTTTCTGCGAATACAGAGTCAGCACAACTGTATACCAGTAATACACAAACATGTGAACACACCTAGTACTTTTTTATAAACAACTATTACAATTTAATACATGTGTGTAATAAGTGTGTACCAAACATGTAAATCATTTATTTTTTTAAGTTGTGCTACTTATGTAAATTAATCTGCACATTTTGAATTTTCCTTCAAAAAATGTAATGTATTTTCCTATAGTTTTGAATTGGAGACCTCGTCTGTAAACAACATTACACTGTCTACCTGAACTCCCACCTCAGGCTCTACCTTATCTTATGTCTACCTAAACTCCCACCTCAGGCTCTACAGTATCTTAACAACTAACCTTACTCTGCATTTTGTTCTAATCCCACCCTCTATCACCCTCTATTGGAATTGCCCCTCTCACCTGAACCCCCTCACCTGGACCCCTCCCACCTGAACCCTCTCACCTGGACCCCTCCCACCTGAACCCATCCCACCTGAACCCTCTCACCTGGACCCCTCCCACCTGAACCCTCTCACCTGAACCCATCCCACCTGAACCCCCCTTGCCTGAACCCCCCTCACCTGAACCCTCTGACCTGGACCCCTCCCACCTGAACCCATCCCACCTGAACCCCCCTCACCTGAACCCCTCCCACCTGAACCCTCTCACCTGAACCCCTTAACACTGACAAGTCTCTGGATTAGCCACTGCACACATGAGTAACTAATCTTCCTCGGAACTGCTGGACGAGCCGAAGATTTCTTCCTCGTCCTTCTTGCCCTGTACATTCTCAGCCTCACTTTCGCTGTCACTGCCACTTCCGTGTTCACTGCCACTTCTGGAACGCGAGCCACTTCGACTGCGGCTACCACTCCGACTCCGACTGCGGCTACGACTCCTGCTACGACTTGAACTACGGCTCTGACTGGATGACCTACTCCGACTGCGACTGCTGCCTCGAGATCTGTTACTAGCCTTGTCTTCCTCTGCTCCACTTCCCTCTCCTGCCTCGCTTCCACTGCGGAAATCTTCTAATCCTTGAAAAACAGCATAAAAATATACCAGTTACTAATGGTTATAATCTACATACAAAACAGTGTATTTAATAACATTCAAAAAAACAGTTTTTGGGTCGGTTCCATTTATCTCAGATAACAAACGCAAATGTTTATCTTAAATACATGAATCCCTACCAAATCTCCAAATTAAGGCTCTTATATTCATCAAAGTGTGTTCCCTGTCATCTATTCATTATAAAAATATTGATCCATGCTGATTTAATTTGTTCAAATGTTCTACTTCAATTTCATCTAATATGCTGCTCTTATTTTGAACTTTTTATATTTTATAGAGCATTACAGCAAGAACACCCTTGATATTAACCCCTGTTGTCCCCATTTATTTCACTAGACGAACCAGGCTCAATAAAAAAAAAAGTCCATAATTAAAACCCAAGGGATGACAGTGTTATCTACAGGTGTAGGACTTACCTGAGTTCTGCATCTCCTCCTGCTGTTCCTCTTCCTCCTCCTCTTGAGCGGGCTCCAGCATCATCATCCTTACGTCCTACAATACAAACAGTACACCATTACAACCTGCAACACTAAATGGTAGGTTGACTATTCATTTTAAAAGCCATGGACAGCTGAAATTTAAAATGATGACTATCATAATAAGAGTGTGAATACTCAAGCAATAAAATGTCAAATAGGACCCAATACTTTGCTATACAATTTTTACAATAAATATGTATGCATATTTATTAGCAAGTGAATTATTTTTTCTAAGTTCTGTTTGTTTAATTTTTTCTCTCTTTCATAATGTCTTAACAGCCAGCCACTTCTTAGAGCTCTGCATTGGAGGAGATGTGTTAACAGAATTTATACCTGAGCTCCAATTTCTTTCTCTGCAAGTTCCCTGTGTTTCACGACAAGTCTGGACTTGGCAACCTGGGTACCACCTGTTTTTCTCCTCTTACTCAGTCGTACTCTGTAAACAACATATCAAACTACTGGTAAACATATATACATAACTGTACGTCACTCTATACTTTATTGTGACATAGAGACTTAAGAAGATATGCTACCTTACTGTAACGAGAGACTTAAGGAGATATGCTACCTTACTGCAACAAGAGACTTACGGAGATATGCTACCTTACTGCAACAAGAGACTTAAGGCGATATGCTACGTTACTGCAACAAGAGACTTAAGGAGATATGATGTTACCTTACTGTAACGAGAGACTTAACGAGATATGCTACCTTACTGCAACAAGAGACTTAAGGAGATATGCTACGTTACTGCAACAAGAGACTTAAGGAGATATGATGTTACCTTACTGTAACGAGACACTTAACGAGATATGATGCTACCTTACTGTAACAAGAGACTTAAGGAGATATGATGCTACCTTGCTGCAACAAGAGACTCAAGGAGATATGATGTTACCTTACTGTAACCAGAGACTTAACGAGATATGATGCTACCTTACTGTAACAAGAGACTTAAGGAGATATGATGCTACCTTACTGTAACGAGAGACTTAAGGAGATATGCTACCTTACTGCAACAAGAGACTTAAGGAGCTATGCTACGTTACTGCAACAAGAGACTTAAGGAGATATGATGCTACCTTACTGTAACGAGAGACTTAAGGAGATATGCTACCTTTCTGTAACAAGAGACTTAAGGAGATATGATGCTACCTTACTGCAACAAGAGACTCAAGGAGATATGATGTTACCTTACTGTAACGAGAGACTTAACGAGATATGATGCTACCTTACTGTAACAAGAGACTTAAGGAGATATGATGCTACCTCACCGTAACGAGAGACTTAAGGAGATATGCTACCTTACTGTAACGAGACTTAAGGATAATATTTTGACTGCATCTCCATCCAAAAAGAGTTCCACATATACATAACATACAAAAAAAATCTAGACTTAAATGCTTTATCATCAAGCAATCATCTTTGTTGGGTAAAGTTTTGAGTTTGCTTGCTTGGTTTAAATCATTCCTTAACCACAGGAATCCTAATGTTATTACGGCCTCTGTGGCAGTAGGATACAAACTGATAGACCATTTTGATAACAAGATCTGAAGAGCACTATTGTGAGCAGGATGTAAATATCTAGGACATTTCCACTCTCAGACTTGGAACTGCACTCCAGCTGTCTGTGTGGAAGGTCCGTGGCTTAAAATACACCATTAGACTAATCCAACCACACATTGTTTTATATCACTACATGCATCACTATAAATTGATACAACACCTATATGGATTGTCCCAGTTCTTGCTCATAACTAATCTGAATGGACAAAACTTCATCGCAAATACCAGTGTAGTTGCCATTTCTTTTCTAACCTGAAAGTACTCTACATTACTCAATCATTGACAAAGCATTGCAAGTAGTTTCTTTTCCGAAATGAAATTTTCTTTGTGAAATAAGCAGGAACAACACATGTAAATGGGAAGGGGGGGGGGGGGNAGAATATCCCTTTAATCATACCTTGAAAACATTCCTGTTATTTTACCTTGTTTCTAGCTCGTTGTAGTGAACACCGTCCTCCCTGAACACAAAGAAGTAGGTTTCCTCATACCCACGGGACAGCTTGTTCTTCACATTCCAGTTGTACTGTCTGGCTAGCAGATAATCATACCTGGAATCATCAATACAGGCAAAGTCAGGTAACTATATATACTGTAAAGGTCAAAGGTCAAGTTACTCTTACATTGTACAGGGTTATTTTCATGACAGTGTCAATCATGTGACTTCTGAAGTTAGATGTTATGTGAATTCAACACTACAGCCAATATTTTAAAAAACATAACACTACGGACTTGATAATCCAAAAACCTGGAATCGCTCTCTACTACATAGCATTAAAACTTTTCCTGTGTATTTAAGTTTGTAGCTACCTTAAATGGTATTCCTACTTTCTCACACTCAGCTCTAATAGTAGGTTAACTATTCCTTAGATCACATCAAAAGTTTTAGAAATTTAAGTTTAACAATTAAGAAAACATGAGTAATTCAACTTCAAAACCTCATTAAGTTAATTAACTCATTCACCCCTGAAATTTCATAATGAACTGTTCTAACCTGGGAATTGGAAGAGTTCAAATGTCTCTTCAGGGGTGAATGAGTTAAGTACATAGCATGAAACAAATCGATCTTGATCACAATAGATGTTAAACGCGGAAACTTACTCTTCCTCAGGATTGTAGTCGATGCTCTCCTCCGTGTCTCGTTTACGTTTACCCAGTGTTTCCTCTGTGGGTAGGAAGTAGGCCACGAACTGTTCTCCACTCTCATCTATAGCTCCTCTGTAAACACACCATGTCACACATCATTTATGTAAAAATCGACAGGTTCTTTACATGTCTGGACTTTCCAGTCAATAAAAAATCGCCAGGTATTTTATATGTCTGGAATTTCCAGTCAATAAAAATCGCCAGGTATTTTATATGTCTGGACTTTCCCGTCAATAAAAAATCGCCAGATATTTTATATGTCTGGAATTTCCAGTCAATAAAAATCGCCAGGTATTTTATATGTCTGGACTTTCCAGTCAATAAAAAATCGCCAGGTATTTTACATGTCTGGGCTTTCCAGTCAATAAAAAATCGCCAGGTATTTTGCACGTCTGGACTTTCCAGTCAATCCAAAATCGCCAGGTATTTCACATGTCTGGACTTTCCAGTCAATCAACTATATAGCAGTGATAATGTCAAGTTGTCCCGATTTTTTGGGGGGGCTTTTTGCTTCTTTATTTTTTATTTTTTTTTAAGACTGGAATTTATTTTTTCAACATTTATGAGATCATATAAATTTTGAGTTTCTTGACATACTTACCAAAAATCTTTTTAGTGTTTAAAAGTATATCTATAAGCTTCAGGCTCATTACCAATACCTTGCACACTCCCTGAAGACGATGTTCTGGTCTAATGGATTAATAAGGATTCTACTCAGAACACCTTACTATCAAAATGTTACATTCTATATTTGTTTGATTCGACCGGTACCCTTTATCGCTAGGATCCAGCATTCACAAACACAGCAGCAGGGGTCTGTTCTTTTATCAAGAGAAAACAAGTCAACTCAAGCTTATATCAACTTTTATCACAACAGGCCGGCAAACATTCACAGAGGTCAATAGGGAGATCTCCCCCCGCGTTAAAAGGGGAAAATACATATATGTAAAACAATTTTCAATACCTGCCAAAATATTCAAGAGTTATTTCCTTTTGACCACCTAATCATCTCCCAGGTCATGACAATTGCAAGAAATGACAGATTTGTGTTAGATTTTGTCCTTCCACATTTGGGGGAGAGTTTTGAGAAGAGGAAGAGGGTTAGCAGGCCTGCCATTAACCCTTTCATCACTGTAGACCATAATGGACTCGTCCATATCAATACATGGTAGATTCTACTTAAGTTCCATAAGGGTGAAAGGGTTAAAACAAGGAAAGAAGGCTATAAAGTGGTGACGTTGTCATGCATTGATGGTGCATGTCTTAGGTGAAAGGACACCATTCAATAAATCATTTAATGTCAGACAGCTGAACAAATTCATCTTTTTTGTCATTTATTACTTTGCTTTTGAATATAAGTTTTACTATATAGACCAAAGAGTTCAACTTTGTTGCTTTCAAATGAAGATTCGCTACCATCTGTTAATGATCTGATTATTTTTTATAAGGGGAGATAAATCCACATACCTGATCATGGCTTGAGACATTTCCTCCATCTGTGCAGGCAAGGAACCAGCCCTGGGTGCAGGGTCAGAATCAAAGATAACCTGTGCAAAGGGGTGCTTCCACAACTGAAAAATAGAAAAGTCATCAAGGTGTTCATTCAATTACTGAAGATTTTGTAAGTGTAGACTAACGGAAAGCTACAGCCTGACAGTATAGACCAACAACTATAAAAGAACATTTTATTACAACAGTTTACATGTTACAAATTTTATTGTTCCCTTATGATACCGTGTACAGGATGATTTTTACAGTAAAATTTGTTAAATTTCAACAGAACAATGACCTCTGCTGTAGTAATTCAAAACTGAAAATTTAACATAATTGATTGCAGAATCAGCATTAGGTATTGTAGTGTGTTAACAGGTCAGACGAAGCTTAATTACAAAGTGCAATAATAAAACGTCCAAGACAGAATGCAGATAATGGACTCGTCAACCACAATACCATCGCTCTCACGTCATTTTCTCACACACATATCCACACACATTTAAGCAAAGTCATCTCTCATCTACACCTTTGGTGACAATACGCAGAAGTGACCTACCGTGAAGTCTGGGTACATTGGTAGAATGTCCACAGGCACCACACCAGGCTTGCTGTAGTGTTTTGTGATCTGAAACAAATATCAGCCATGTCAAATTCAAGTTTTTACCATACAGTAAAATCTGTCAGAACAACACTTTTCAGAGACCTCTTGTTTTTTGTGGCTGTCCTATTAAAACATTTTTTATAGAAATTCTTACATTTACTGAGACTTAGAGTAATGATAGGTATACTCGTAACAAGTTTCATCAAAATCAAAACTTCTCTAGAAATATTTGACCATGGCCATCACATCCAGAATATCAGTGGATTATTTTTTTTATTTACTATCAACCTCAATTTTTAACATTTGATACAAACACAATATAGACTAAGGAAAGACTCCAGATCAGGAACGTTTAAGTAACTTAGAATGGGATAATATAATCAAACTCTCTTTGTACTGTAAAAGTGAATAATATCTTCCTGCTAGAATTTACGCTTATTTTGCATTTGCTAAATCACCAAGAAAGTATGCACACAGGACCGTAACTATTGACACACCATTTAATGAACGTTGTAGCAGAAACCTTTCCACATCACTAGTTTTAACTTTAAAATGTCCACACAAGTAAACTTAACAGTCTACTTGAATTATAATTTTACATACTGGTTCTTTGGCTTTTGCGAATGTTTTCTCGATAGCTGCAATCTGACTGTCCCGATCTTTGTACATGTCCATGTCCTCATCCTTCATGATCTGTTTTATCTTGAAACCCACTCTGTAATTATAGTGAAATATAGGTCAGTTCACCATCCCATCTCAAGTGAACAATCAGTCTGACAGTTCACCAAAGTAAGCGAACAGTTCACCGTATAATGAAAGTGGTTACAAATTTGATACATATTCTACAGGACATATAATGCAAATACAACCAAATGTATTTATATTCTGAAGTTCACAGAAGCTGTACACTTCAATGATAGACTCCGATGGATTAACCAGACCTACTTTCGTTCAGAGTTGTCCGACTTTTGTGTGAATCTGTTGTATTCGGTGGAGATGTATTCCGTTTTCCGGAGCCAGGACACGTTAGCATTGTGATGTCTAGATCTGAAATAGAACCCAATGACATGCAATCAGAACATCAATTGCTACAAAGTACACAACCAGAATACCTTTTCAAACATTTTCACATCTGAGTAGTGTATTTCCAAATTCCATTTTGTAACATGTATTCTGTAGATTTGAGGTGCAAGAGTTTAAACAGATATATAACTTAAGGTTTATATATATATATATAAAATCCACATATGAATACATTTAATATATGGACTTGATACAGAAAATGTTTGTCAAATATAAATATGACAATATTTAATATAAATTTGACAATATATAAATATAACAATATAAATATAAGAATATAAATATAACAATATAAATATGACAATATAAAAATAACAATATAAATATGACAATATTTAATATAAATTTGATAATATATAAATATAACAATATAAATATAACATTATAAATATAACAATATAAATATAACAATATATAAATATAACAATATATAAATATAACAATATAAATATAACAATATATAAATATAACAATATAAATATGACACCTCCTTTCAGTGCTCTCACCTCCATTGATGGAATTGGAGCTAGTCGCAATTATTAACAGAGTAATCAGTGAATCAGTAAAGCTGAAAATATAGTCACAGTGACCTACATTTAATATATTTGTTTTATTACTTCGTAAAATGTATCCATATATGAAATCTGCTGTCTGTTGAACTTCTAGTATTTAAGTAATCAACTAAACACAGAGTGTTCATTTACTACTGGCAGGCCGACCAAAGGAACATCAAATATTTAATGCCCCTGGAAATCAACCCAGAGTGTACCAGTATTGTGTACATCAAATATTTTTACCTTTTAGAATCAGCAGGTGTGTTCAGATCTTCTTCCAAAAGTCGTTCATCTTCTGGGTCCTTATAGTCTAGAAAATACAATACAACGAATGTCTATACACAAATATGTTTAAATTTCTGCTACAAATCCTTATACATGTATATAAACATTGCCAGGAGCGATTCCCTTCATAGAGCTATGAATGCAGTGGGATAAGCTGCTCCAGTCTCGCATAATGTTAGACTATCATAAGATGCAAACCATTAGTTGACTATAGGCTGTTCCAAGAATATTGCATTATGATACAGACCCTTCAATGCGTCAAATGTAAGGGAATATTCATAATTAGATCACAAAGAACTATCAATTTTGACTGTATACTGAGGTATTACCAGTAAACAGCATTGTTTCAACATTCATGTTGGCATTAACATTGAAAAATTGCAATCACAGTTTGACGCAATGTGTAAGTATTTATATATAGACTGCTTATTTATCCTGATAATGTGAATGATGCACTATTTCCCAAACTCTATAATCGGCAGTATTTATGGTACTTCTGACCTCAATACCTTTCATAAATTTCACCTTCCGCAATTTCTAAGTATAATTTATTTGAAGTTTGACAAGCACAACATAGTCTCAAAATATTTCAAAACAATTCAGATAATGAATACAATGTTAAGCCCTTTTACTTCATATACCAGTGTACTTATTTTCAAATAACCAGTAAAAGGACTTAAAAACCTTCCAAGAAAAAACTGCACCGAAACAGTCAACATGACTACGAAACAACTCGGTGATCTTTCTGCGGGATCTCAGGCTTCCCTACACCACCAAAACCTGGCACGCCCTTAAATGACCATAGACGTAAAACACAAACAAACCAAATGAAACGACTGAACATCAACTTCAAAACAACAACTATAAAAGAATTTCTCAATGAATGACCTTTTTTCCTCAATATCATTTTTCCTTTTGAACTTTTGATTTTGTAATGGTATCCAACAACAACAACAATAACAAAAAAAGAAAACAACAAAAATTACCAGGATCTTCCTCTGTAAATTAAGAAAAGAATTATTACAGAACTTATCTAGATATGTGATTTTTTTTTATAGATGTATCATAAAACATGTTCATGTAACATAACTATATCTTATATCACTGCTTTATTTTTTCTATCTTTCAGAGGTAAATTGTTTTTTAATACTGTATATTAGGAAATGATTGTCACGGTTTAAAAAAATTATGTTGATTTCACCATAATGGCAAAGAAATGTACAAAGTCCATAGTAATTCCACTGTAAGGAGCCAAATCATAACTGGGCTGATATGGACGTTACCAATGAATAATGACTATTTCACTGGGTGAGAATTTCCAATGACCAGTGTTACTGTTAGTTGATGCAAGGCATTGAATTTATAATCGTTTGTCCCGTATCGTCTGTTTTTTGTAGTTGGATATTTGTCAGACTTCATCACAAACTAGAGCAAAGCTGACAGAAACATGTATGCCAGACTTAATGAAATTTTTCAAACAAGATTTAAAAATAACTATCACAGAAAAAACAGGTAGATACTTGCTTCTTTTTTCTTCTACTGCAAACAAAAAACATGGTACATAAGAACGGAATATATCACACTATTTCTCTAATAATACATGTGAAACCCAAGCCACATAATTTTCCGTTTTAAGCCATATCACCTAGTGAAATTTGTTAATTCACGCTAACCAATAACTGCAGGAAGACAGCAGTGGTATTTTGGTGAAAATGAAATCACATAATATAATCCATATAAACCAATAATTTAAACCGAGGTACAAAATGCATTTTTTTATTAACAACAAATTTCTATATCGGGTTACGGTGTATGAGACAGTGTCCAAGGTCAACTAAGAGTTTCTAATCAGTTCATTGTTGGATTGGTCCTAAATATAAATGTAGTTTATATGAACAGACTAGAGCTCTGTAGTTCCTTTAGTTTGAAATCTAGCATCGTGTAATTATATTTACATACCTGTCGGGTCCACCTTGTAGGTGTCAGGGTTGATAAGGTCAATAGTGACACCGAGGTCATGTTCTGTAAGGAGGTCATATTTGTAGGTTCTCTCCAGTGATGTGGGTTTGTAGTTTATAAATCTGTGACAGTTAGAAATGGATAGATAATTATAACAGATATTAAACACTTGTTATGTTTTATGAGAAGTTCTTTTTACACAACCAATAACATTTTCTATGTTACGTTTCGATGACTAGTACGATATGTACACTGTCACCTTCATCAGAAAAATGACCAGTGAAGCGTATGCACACAAAGGTGTAAAATGTGTACGAGTTGTCCATAAAATCAATGTTGATTTCGGCTACACTGGAAACGGTTGTACAATAGTTGTTATATATGTACCGAAATGACTCAATTCAGCTACACTTGTTATGTTTTCATAAACTCCCTATTCTTCTTCTTTAAGAATTTGAGAAGGAAAATGTCCAAATCTCACTGAATGAGCTCAAGGTAGAAATCCTCCAATATATATTTTTTTCAGTGCATTGTAATGTATAAAACAAATAATCTTATACAAACCTGTTGGTTTCGAAAGGATATGTGATAAACTTAGGATCGAATGGAATATCAGGTAACGTATTGTTGTACTTCACTCGACACACCAACTCAGATCTGAAAAGAAAAAGGATATGAATTGTGTTTTGAAAGCAATAGAACCCAGTGTGATGTACATGTTTAGCTGATTTATTTAACATTACATATGTTAGTGCTGATGCAACTCTCCATCTTGACAGAAGTGTGCATCCCTATGCCCACACAGCAACTTTGTTGATATCATCAGTTTTTAGGTCATATTTACTGATACAAGTATACAACCCAGCAAAGCTGAATGTAACGGCCAGTCTTGCCTCTGTTGCAGGTCACACAGCTATCTGGGGACATTTAGATAAACAGCAAGTTACACCCACATGTACCAGTTCGGCTGGGGAGAATTTCTCTTTAGCTCATTCGGTATAAGACTAGTAAGCCAGAGGTCCCAGGGTTTGACTCCTGGGGGAGACATCGAAAATGACCTCTGTAACATTTGCACCCATGTAAGGACCCAGGAGATATGACAAAAATACTCTGTGATACTTGCAACAGAATCGCTTTGACCTCTCGAAAACTTGGGACGAGGTTTTTTCTGGAGGGGGAATATATATAAATATATGTCACCCTGGTAAAATGCTAATCGCTTCCTACCGACTCAGCAGGGAGAATTTCTCTTTCGCTCTTTGGGTAGAGCGTAAAACTAGTAAGCCAGAGGTCCCGGGTTCGACTCCTGGCAGAGGCATCGAAAAAATAATGACCTCTGTAACATCTAGAATTAATGCAAAACAATACATTTTTATCAATATAATTTTACTTTTTTTCACTAATAAGAGTTTAAGATGATTCACTGAGATTTTAGATATCCTAAATCTCTGGTCAGAAATAGCATCTCAGTACATTAGCTACACTGAAGTCATGTAGCTCGAGGGAAAAATCAATGTCCAGATAGCAACTGACCAATGATGTTCAGCCCGGAAAGAGGACTTTGAGATTTGACACTTATTAGTAACTTTAAAAGTAAAATAACATTTCCCCTAGAATTTAAAACGTCAAAACAAATGGACATGTCCTTTCAATCCTAAGAACCAATACTCATTTTGGGGAGTCACAATTTATTGAAAGGCCTATGTTATTGTCGGATTTAGCTATTGTATCTTTTAATCTTTACAGCTATTTGTATAGCTGGATCAGTCAGTAGTGTACTGGACCTGAAATATATCATTATGCGAACCACATTTGCTTTGATTCATTCATTCTCAATTTTTCAACCTATGAACTCCAAAACGTGTCTCTTCATGCAGTGTTTAATGGTCAGTATTTATTGGTAAGTCATGGAAGTAAAAGCTACTGTATGTTGTGTATTTGCTACAGAAGTGCAGAGGAAATCAATCTGATAAAAATCATGTTACATGGCTTCGTTAACATTGTACTGCACCTGAACATCTGAGTGTGCCGCGGTCAGGGTCACGTTCAGGTGACCTTTATATTTATAAATACTCATTAAATTTTGACCAATCAGAGACCCTCTTTCAAAAGGGCACTCAGAGTTGTAACAAATATGGCGGACATTGATGAGAATGATGCGAAGAACAGGAAGGTCAGACGTAGCTCCTTTTCTGCGAGATAAATCGGGCAACCTTCCTTTGAATCCTCTCCAGCTTATCAGTGTCTGACTGGAGGAATGGGTCCCATATGATGGCATCATATTCCAGCGAGATGTAGGCCGATTTCCGTGTTCTGGCTGGGCAGTGGTAGAGGTTCCGCTTAATAAAGCCTAGGGTAGAACTAGTTTTTTTTACAGATGTTGTCAATGTGGGTTCCCCATCAGAGATCAGACGAGATTGTGATGCCAAGGTAGGGGCTAGTCAGAGCTCCTTTGTGGATAGTGTTGTTCAGTTGGTAGTAATAAGATGACTTCTGCTTGATGGTTAGGATATATATATATATATAACCAGGTTGGGGAAAACCACCAACTTGCGTATAAAATGCAAACTCGCCTATTATATTCCAGTTGTAGTATGGATTTGTTACTTAAATAACCCAAATGGCTTTAACAGTAACTTTTGCAATACATTATTAAAAATCACATTAATTTGCGACAAGGTAAATAACATTTTGCTAAAAGATGTTTACTGAAAGCGTTGGCTACTTTGAAACTTGATGTAACTCTACCCGTAACCGGAAGTATTGCATCTATTTTTGGTACTTTCCCACATGCAAATTAAGTTTATTTTTGCATTTGCATGATGTTTCATGACTAAATAAATGCGACTTGGACAAACAATTTGAAAAAGTTAAGCTTAAAGGGATTTCGACTATTTTTAGTAACAAATCCATACCCCAATTGGCGTATAATAGGTGAGTTTGCGTATTATACGCAAGTTAGTGGTTTTCCCCGACCTGATAACACTTGCACGCGTTGAACTTTTAACAGTTTTTAACCTTTTTTTCATATACCATGCACACAAAAAATAACCTTATCTAATCACTGTTAATCAGGTCCAGTAGACTCTGCCGATTGAGCTATATAGCTGTTAAGACCTATAATAGCTCTATTGACCTATGTGAAATAGGTCTTTTGAGCTATTTTCAATTGATTTTCTTTTTTAAGAAAAACGAAACAAAGTCGCTTTTAAAAGAAGATTGTATCATTAAGTTGATAACAAAAGACATTAAATAAGGGTATTCTTTTTAAAAAATAATGATGTAAAAAAATCGGAAATTTTACATTTATGAAAAATGAAAATAAACATCTAAATGGATGCTTTTTGTAGTCAACATTACCATAAACCTTATTGTTTTATGCGACTTTGCTTCAATTTAATGAAATTTGAAATCTGAGAAAATATAGCTCAATACAGCTATAATTTATAGGTGTATATAGCTATATAGGTCTTTATTGCTATATAGCTCAATCGGCAGAGTGTACTGGACCTGTTAATATTAAATCCCTTTATATTCAGGCCTCTGTACATGTGCACAGGTTCCCAAAGGCATCAGATTGACTGTAGCCATGAATATCATCATAGGCTTTTATGTTTTTGACCATTTACCTTCTTTCCCCAGTTCCTCTCTTCCGATCCCGGTCATGAGACGGTTTCTGAATCGTTGGTGGCATCTTTATCCTATGGCATCACACAAAACCGAACCGAAAGAAGACCGGAAGTAGTGGTGATTTTTACACATGCGTATTATACGCAGTAGCCGAACATGGTGTAACTATTGACCGAATCAGACCGAGATATACAATGGAACAGCATGGAATGTATTTATGGTAAAAGGGTGTCGGTGAGCAAGTTACAGTCGCGTGACAGATTTCAACTTCAGAGTTATTTCTTTCGACTTTAAGCATGGTTATTGGTATATGGGAGATGAAACATATACAGGAATTGTTGTAGGTCACAAGAGTTGCTTCCCTTGATATGTCAATTGACTTTCATTTTGATACAGCTCATGGGATTTGTCAACCGGTAAAAAAAAGTCCATAACTTCAAACTTTTTGAAATAACCATGGGGGAGATAACGCTTTCTCATAATTCAAAATATAAATATAATGTGTGTATATAACCCTAAGGAAAAATTAGATACACTGGTTGAAAACAGGGACAGTATATAGACCACTATACGTCCCTGTTGAAAATGATCAATATGAATGTTTAAATCGAAATCAAGAATCTCCCTCCAAAAGAGTTGGCAAGTATGAAAAATCAAAACATCAATCAATAATGAAAATATTGTCATCCTTAAACTAACCATTTTCTGATTATGTTATTTTGATTTATTTAAAATACCCACCAACGTACCATATTTTTCTTATTCTACAAACCGTTTCTAAAAAACATGCTGTACATGTAATTTGTGATCAAATTTGTTCACACCTGTCTACGGGAAAGGTCATATGCAAATCAGAATAAAAACAGATTATAAAAGCTAAAAACTATTGTTTTGACTATATTTTTTTGAATGACGGAAGAAAATAATCAATCATCCATATCTTAAGGGTGTGGGAGACATTATGTTTCCAAACCTAAGGGTGATTATTTTGTTGCCTAAACATTAGCCTTGGATTAGACAACCACAAAATCACCCTCGACACAAGCCTCAGCTAGGTTTGACAACCAAAAACTAATTATCCTTTTTGGATTGATATTTCTTTGTCACATCCTCAAGGTATTGGAAGATTATATCAATATCTCAAAAATCCTATGAATAGTGATAAAACTGTTCTCTAACTTACAGTTTTCCATGCGAAGCTATTTGGTTATCTTTCCTTGAAAAGTATACATGTGAATAGTGAAAAAGTTATTTCCCTTACATATAATACTTACCTGCAGTCCGATATTTACAGTATACCTTAACAAATACAGTATACCTTGAAAGAGTTACCAAGTTATCTCCCCTTACACAGCATACTTTTGAAAAGTGATGTCTCTTCTTTATCTCATCTCATATAATTCCCACGATAACTGATAAAACTATCTAATAAATATATAAGTATACCTGTGATTAGGGATTATCTCCCTTACATAGTATACCTGTGATAAGTGAAATACTCCCTTACATAATATACCTGTGATTTTTTATTATCTCTCTTACATAGTTTACCTGTGATTATCTCCCTTACATCGTATACCTGAAATTTGTGATTATTTCCCTTAAATAGTATACCTGTGATTTGTGATTATCTCCCTAACATGGTATACTGCGATATGTGATTATCTCCCTAACATAGTATACCTGTGATTTGTGATTATCTCCCTAAAATAGTATACCTGTGATTTGTGATTATCTCCCTTACATAGAATACCTGTGATTTTCGATTATCTCCCTTACATAGTATACCTGTGATTATCTCCCTTACATCGTATACCTGTGATTTGTGATTATTTCCCTTACATAGTATACCTGTGATTTGTGATTATCTCCCTTACATAGTATACCTGTGATTTGTGCTAAAGTTATCTCCCTTATGCATATACATTACACTTGTGTTTAGAGATCAAGTCATCTTACAGAGCAAACCTTTGATGAATGATCAAGTTATCTCCCCTGTGAGCTTTTAATTAGCAATTTTTAATAACTCTACAGTACATTACTCTACCTGATTGTTATCAATGTCTGCATTCTTGTTTGCTTCCTAATATGTTCTCAATTGAATCAGTAACCATGCATGGAGGATAGCTATCCCACTTAAAGTAAGAGTGGAGCTGTTTTGGAAAAATAACACATGTCACAGTAAAATAGCATGTGGTTTTAAAGACGACCTGTTGAATGATGAAGAATTAATTAATAAATCAAACATCTTTGTTTCAAAATAAACACAAATTTATTTCAATCACTTGCACAATATATACCTTAATAATCAATTACTGTATATGCTGGCTGTGCAATTCTTATTTGAAGTTTTATATCATACCTTTATTACTTATAATATTCTTCAATTGATCAATGATTATTAACTATAAAGATCACTTAAAACCAGGAACAAGAGACCCATCGGCCGGAACACTTTTTCTGCGAGATATTGCTGTTATAATTGGCACAAACAAAATATCATATTTATGCTTTAACCTTTAACCTATAGCAAGAGGCCCAATATAGGCCTCACCTGTATCATTCAACTGTTATCAAAAGCTGTTGATAAATAAATATCATATTTGTGACATTCAAATAAAGCTGAAATTTATTTACACAAATTCATCAATATATGTAGCATTGTTATGCCATACCTTACTGGGCTTTGCTTTTTTTTCAAAGTTATTTTACTCATGTGACCTAAGTCCAGGTCATCGTTCAGATAATAAAATCCACAGCCCTTCATTCCAGCATTGAGCTTCAGGCCAAAAATCATGTCTCTTGTCATCCTTGTTATGCAGAAGAAGTTGTTTAAACATTTTGAGATGTCCAATTCCTAATAAATAATCTTTAAAACTGGATCAAACGAATCACTTCAACAAATATGGTCCTAGTCTCTACCCAAGAAAGTAAGTTTTGTAACTGGCCAAATATCTTGACTCTGGGTCTTTAAAGTTCTTTAATAGAATTAGAATACAAAACAATGTAAGCTGTTACTGGCAGGCACTGCATAGCACATAACTACAGAAAAGACCGATGCCAGTACACTATATTACATATGTCACTTTGGCTCAGGTAACTAAAACAAGTAATAAAGTACACAATGATATCCCAAACAGTAATGTATATAATGCACTAATATCATTATCATCACTATACAAGACTCTGCATCAGATAAAATGTAACTATGATCAGTATCACTGTAACTACAGTGTGTTATTTATGATGTCACAATCCTGATAATACAAAGATCATTGATATAGTGTAACTGTGATGCACAATCATCCTATTATGGATAATAATGAATGCTCACCGACTGAGTGTTATGTAAATCTATGACAATATCCTTATATATTGCTGTGATTTGTCATTTTTTGTCCTCATATCCGAAGAATGTCTCTATTTTTGAACATATCTGGGACAGCTGCCATGTTTGGTGTCCTCAAACTGTGAGAATGCATCTATCCTTGTATGGACATCTCTATGACTGTAGTTAAGTTTGTTGGCCCAGAAGCACACAGCAGGCCTCTACTCCTATAACATAAGAGGCCGCTGGTAGTCCTTTTTTCTATCTGATATTATTTTGTCGACTGCGACGGTCAAAAGTTTCTCGCCGTGTAAAACCTCTAACATTGTTGGAGTTAGCAGGCCTCTACACTTCAGTGGTCTGTGATCATGATCACTGCTTGGTTTGGCGGTCTTCAGTCACTGAGCTTGCCTTGCATTTCTTTGGCCTCTGTGGTTGATATTTTTTACCCTCAAGCCCACACCATGCCTTTACACATGAATGTCTCTATGATAACCACTTTGTTTGGTGGTCATCTTTAAACTTGGAGTATGTCTTCTACATCTCTGTGACAGCTATTAACACTGGTAGTCCTCCAGCACTCTTAGAATGCTTCCACTCTTGGAAATCTCTCTTACAATGATCATGTTTTGAGAATCTCAAACCCTGAGCATCTACTACCCTTGGATATTTGTGATAACTGCTGTCTATGGTGGTCCTCACATTCTGAGCGTGCCTTGAATATCTCGATGGATGTTGTTGACTATGGTGGTCCTCACATTCTGAGCATGCCTTGAATATCTCGTTGGCTGCTGTTGACTATGGTGGTCCTCATCCTCTGAGCGTGCCTTGAATATCTCGGTGGCTGCTGTTGACTATGGTAGTCCCCAAGCACTGAGCATGCCTCCATCCTACCATTTCTCTCTGACAGCTGTCATGTTTGGTGAATTTTATACACTGAGGAGCATCCACATTCCTTGGATATCTCTGTGACAACTGCTCTGTTTGGTTCTCCTCAAGCCTGACAATCCACATTCCTTGGATATCTCTGTGACAACTGCTCTGTTTGGTTGTCTTCAAGTCTGACAATCCACATTCCTTGGATATCTCTGTGACAACTGCTCTGTTTGGTTGCCCTCAAGCCTGACAATCCACATTTCTTGGATGTCTCTGTGACAACTGCTCTGTTTGGTTGTCCTCAAGTCTGACAATCCACATTTCTTGGATATCTCTGTGACAACTGCTCTGTTTGGTTGTCCTCAAGCCTGACAATCCACATTCCTTGGATGTCCCTGTGATGGCTGTTCTGCCCTGTCATGCCCTAAGCATGTCACAGAAGTGCTCTACCAGTGTGATGACTTGCCCTGCCTGTGTTGGAAGGTGGGAAGTACACAGCATTACTCCATGGGGAAGGTTACAGATGATGAGACTGTCCCTGTTCCCGTAAGATGTAGCATAGATACTGAAAACACGGAAAGTTTCTGATGAATAAACAAAATATATATCTGGACCAAATTTTAATTTAGAGATCTATATATCTAATTACTTTGTACAATTTTGGTTTAGCAGGGGCAGAATTAACCGCTGGTCCACTGGCCAATGTTTTTTCTCGGCGGACCAGTAGTTTTTTCAGCAACCTTTCCCACCGGGCCAGTAAATATTTGGTAAATTTATCTAAAATTTCAGAAGATCTGAATAGCTTTATTTTAAGCCTAGAATGCTCCAAATATTTTAAAGTTTTCAAGGGACATGAAAACTTTGAAAGTTTTCAAAGTTTTCATATATTTTCAAATATGGCATTTGTCAATTGCATAGAAGGGCTTTCATATTTAGATGTATGCGCTCTGTACACAGCATAATATCCACAGAAAACTAATTCAGGATGCGATAGAAAAACTCAATATGTCACTGCGCGACTAGGGATAGTCTTTCCTATTATATTTAAAATCAACATTATACAACATGCAAAAATCAATAAGGCCAGTCAAATTATCAAACACTCGCTGCAAATGCTGAGAATTTACAGTGGTCGATGGCAAATGGTCTAATTCTAAATTAACTTGACCTCCTTAGTATTGAGTATCTAGTATCGAATAAGCCAACCTTGTTTTCTGGATCAGTGCACTTAATTCAAACAGGACCAGTGAATTTTTTCTTCAACTGGACCTTCTGGCCTATAACCCTATTCTTTAAATCCCACCCCTGTTTATTTTGGAATAGAAAATTAAATCTTATAATATATTGGTATAGAATATGTATATAATATCACTACCTGCAGTGAGACCTTTTGTAGACTGTAAAATTGACTTGCTGCCTGTTTTTAAACTGAATGGTGAAGGTGTCATTCTTTGAAGTCTGATGCGACTGCGTCTGTTGGAATGCCTTGACAAAATTTTGAGATTCTTTCTGCAATAACAATGAAACATATCGATATTAATTGCATACAGTACATGATTACTTTTGCTTAAAATAAATTCTAATATAAATGATTTTTGTTCTGATCCTTCTTCTTCTTTAGGTTATCAGTAGTCCTTCAATGATCTGAAGATTATTTACTGTTTTGCACAGCGTGGCCTTTATATATATATTTACAAGAATACCAAAAATTATGAAAATGAATTTGGAATGCATAAATTTGGAATTGTGATTATAGCTATGTACATAGGCTTGTAAAAATTAAATGAATTTGTGGAGAACAGCTGGTGTGAGCTGTTCTCTGAAAGTGTCGACTGTTGTGACAATGACTGTATGGATTGGTAATACATTCCATTGAGTTATGGTATAAGGAAAAAATAAAAATGTATATGTATCTTTTTTGGTTGAAATGTGTCTGAAAGTGAAATTATGATTTTTCGGCTTCTACTGTCTGATGGTATGAAAATAGCAGATGGGATTGCTACAATTTGATGGACTATTTTGTAGAACATTTTTAATATTGTGCGTAGTCTTCTTTCTTGTAGTGTTGGCCAGCTTAATGAATTTATCATACCTGTAGGACTACTGATGTTATGGTACCTGTTACAGACATATCTGGCAGCTCGTCGTTGGACCATCTCGATATTAGAAGTTTGTTCAAATGTGTGAGGGTCCCATACTGTACATGAATATTCAAGTTTTGGTCGAACTAGTACCAGATATGCCTGAGTCTTGATGTTCTGACATGATGTTTTTGAATTTCTTTTTAGGAAGCCTAAAGATTTGTTGCCATTAGCTATGATGTTGTCTGTATGTTTTGACCATTTTAAGTTTGCTTGTAGTGTAATGCCCAGATATTTAGCTGAATAGACCAGTTCAAGTTTGTGATTGTGGATGATATAGTCATGTTTAAACTGTTTTTTTCTTTTGTGAGTCTGTAAGGACTATGCATTTGTCTGGATGGAAAGCCATCAACCAGTCTTGCTCCCACCTAGTAGCTTCATCTAAATCCAACTGTAGTGCATATCACAGTCACTTTGGGATTTGATGGTTTAATGATTTGATGATCCTACTCAGTCTCCAATAATGTCAGATTAAAAGTAGAATGCATGCATGAAACAGTTAGCAGTACAAATGTATGGTTTATTTAATGGAATTCAGTTTGACAATAGGCATAGCTATTACTTTGTAGAAAGATATATATACTAATGGAGGATGTTCAAGTAATGGTATTGTTGTACAGTCTTATCTGACACCCCATATGACACAACATATTGATCGGGTTAGAAAGTTTGTCAGAAAACATAGGTTTTCTTTGATATCTTTTAAAAGAAATGTGACAAACATACATAAGTATTTTGATTAAACAGCATGTCAGAATAGTCAGGGGTCAGGTTATGCAGAATGTCAGAACACTCAAGGATAAGATTAAACAAGATGTCAGAATTATCAGGGGTCAGGTTAGACAGGTTTCATTAAAAAAATATTGAGAATATTTTAACGTTAATTTATACTATTAGCTGGTTATAACTAATGATTCCTGTAAAACCTCAGATACACTTCATACAGAGGTGATATTTCCATCAGTATATGATACCAATATATAATTATATTTACCACAGTAGGATCAATGTCCAGTTCCCCGTAAGTATATGCAGGCTGACCATGTCGGGTTAAGAGGAGTACACCACTCACTACATTGTGTCTCAACAGCTGGCCTGAAACAAGTGATCAAATGTAAGCTTAAGTTATATCCTGGAAAAGGAACCAAACAGTTCTATATTGTAGCCGCTCTGTAACCTTTTCATCAATTTATTGCAACAGTTCGAATGCTGATGGAAAATAACCTTAAACACATATATGACATCACTAGCTAAAACCTACCTGTAATCAGTTGGTCCCATGTTGGAACAGGCTCCATAACTGTTTTTAACTGCTGCTTATGTTTACTTTTTCAATGAAGAGAAACGTTTAAAATACCATGATCTCTTTTCGGAATATCTTTTACAATATCTTTATCATATATGCTAAACGTTTAATCGACCAGCTTTTTATGTTCGATACCTTTCGGGTCTTTACATATGAGTAGCGGTCCGCGATGGCTTTCCCAGGTAACTTGACCACAGTTTTGAAGATGCTTTCAGTGTTGTTTCTAATGAGTATTAGCCAAAACAATGAAATTGTGACACTCTCCACATACTTCTAACTACTTTCTTCATAAATTTGATTCATACAACGATTATTTTTAGAAAGAGAATGGTATAAAATCACTTAGGTTTTACGTGAAAATGCAAGCCACATCACGAAAAAAAATATTATGCGATCGATTTGATAGGATTATCCCAAAAGTGAAAACTCCTGAAGTATTAGTGTTTGAATTAACAATTTTCATTTAAAGACTGCAGAGGATGCGGTCGCGATTATCATTCTAAGTTGAACTGTGTGTCTTTCGAGGACATATATTGTGCGAGAACTAAAAGAAAATTGCCATATATGGTACTGGGTCGATCACCGCGGCAAGCTTAAATTAGCTCAATTGGTTTGAGCGTCCGTCTAAAGTTTGGAGGGTCCCGGGTTCCAATCCAGGCCTGGCTGTGCATATACATGTACATAAACAGGTTCACTACACTCTGCCGATTGAGCTATACATAGCTGTAAAGACTTACAATAGCTCTATTGACTTATAGATCTAATAGGTCTTTTGAGCTATTTTCATGTGATTTTCTTTTTGAAGGAAAACGAAGGAAAGTCGCTTTTAATATAAGATTGATAACAAAAGACATTAAATACAAGTATTCTTTTCAAAAAAAATGATATAAAAAATCGGAAATTTTACATTTATGAAAAATGAAAATAAACATCTAAATGTATACTTTTTGTAGTCAACAATACCATAAACCTTATTGTTTTTATGCGACTTTGCTTTGATTTAATGAAAATTGAAATCTGAGAAATTATAGCTCAATACAGCTATAATTTATAGGTAAATATAGCTATATAAGTCTAATTAATGCTATATAGCTCATCGGCAGAGTGTGCTGGACCTGCTGATAAAAGAGTTCACCAGTTTGTTAAATCTACAACCAAATTTATAGGTGTCTAGATTAATAATCCTTGGAAAAGTGTTATGTCCATTGAGAATCACAAGTGTTCGCCCCAAAACCGTTTGGCCCCTTGCCAGACCATTTTAACTTTTTTCACATCCCCCAATTTTCCTATCATTTTCAATTCAAAGGCCATTTTCGCCCCTAAAGCTATATAGCCCCAAAATTTGTTATCGCCCCAACAGCTACAAACTTATATTGAACGATGAAATGGCAATTAATCAGAGATCATTCTTTCGATTTTAACGCTGTAACTATTTCCTTGTCAATGTTTAATATATTATTAATATGATAAAAATGGTTTATATGGTCTAATTAACATCTTATAGGTATCTAAAAAGTACAAATACATGTCAAACGATATAGGAAGGAACTATAGATGTGATACGTTATTGATCTACGGTTCGCATGTATATAATCTAATTATCTTATCCATATATTTCATCTAAAATATGCAAATACATGTACATGCCTAACATAGATACTATAGATATGATGCATTATCGATCTACGGCAAAACTGAAATAATATGTAAAGTGGGTGGTGTATTGTATACCTGACTTTTCTGTAGCATAAACGAAACAAGAATTATTCCCCTTAGCACGTTAACATTATCGCATAATATATTTAACTACAAATTTCCCAAAAAGAAAAAGGTAATATGAGCAAGCCACTTGAGAAACATATTTAATTTTGGGATGGAAGAAATTTTAGGGCGAAATGGTTGGGGCGTTATGGTTTTTTTTAGGCGAACTGGTTAATGCGATATGAATCAAATTTGATGTGTAGCAGCTCGGGGCATTATGGTTTTGGGGCGAATCATCTGACACCAGTCAATTAAGCTTGATTCAGCATCAAAGTAGAACTTAAGTAGGTACTCAATTGTACACCAATGATAAAATTTCACATGTATTTGAATTCAACAGAGACATCTTATTGGCTGAAATTCTTCAAAGATGCTGGTATACCTGTTGGGGATGCTGCAAATTATGCAGTGACCTTTACAGACAATAGGATCCAGCGCGACATGCTCCAGGACCTGACGAAGGACTACCTTAACTGTATGGGAATCTCCATTCTGGGTGATGTCATCAACATCCTTAAACATGCCAAGACTGTACACATACAGGTAAAGATTAAATTAAACATACACATATTATAATGTGTACAGTAAATAAACAAGTAACAATGTCACTGATTTATTTACCATAAGCATTAAGACTTAACAAACAGGTAAAGACTATGTATACAGTTGATTACAAACAGGGAAAAACTATAGATTCATATTTTATACACCAAAAATCCAAACAGGTTAAGAACTTCCATTTAGATAAAGACTATATTATAATAGAGGCAATCTGATGAAAATAATCTGTTTCATGGCTTCGTTAACTTTGTACTCCTAACTGAAGTTAATGAAGCCATATAACTGATGATTTTAATCTGATTGATATAGAAGTCAACATACTACATGACCATTTTGATATCATCCATTATCAACTAATATATAAAGGGGAGTATTGTTTTGTATTATTTTATGACCCATTAACTATTGAAATAATTTATTAGTACTACTTAGTATTGCAATAGTTCTCAATAACTCTTGAGTTTTCATGTCATGGTCAAACTATGATCAATCATAGAAAATTGTAATTGATAAGTCATAGCTGAGGTAAAATGACTAGACATAGATTAAATCCATCAGTTAGAATAACATTTGGCAAAACTAGATATTAAGGTACGGGTAAAAAAACTAAAATTAAAATTTTAAATTAAAGACTTGCATAATTACAGACAAAATTTATGTATGTATATGGAAATTATTTGTTTCATAGAATTGTAATACACTCTTCCTTGCGATATTTATAATGTAATATTTTTATCTGTTATATCTTTCTTCTTTAGGAAGCAAGAGAGAAAACATTACGTGGATCCCAACCGTCACCAACTCCAAGGAGATCTACAGGTGAAAATTACTATAACAGTTATCTCCCCTCTACATCACATTGTGCACTGCCATCACTAACTCTAAGGAGATCCACAAGTAAAAGATTACTGTTTTTCTCTGTAATTTCTCCATATTAAAACAAAAAATCTTTTATCATTTAGAGAAAATTTTGTTTCCAATCTTTCTCAAAATTTTGTAATTCATGAAACAAGTTATAAATGTTAACCCATGCACCCCTAAAGTCACATTTGAACCGTACAAAATCAATGACTGGGCAAGTCCAGTTTAAAATTGTAGGGGTGAATGAGTGAACTGATTTGCCAAACAGCATTCATTGAGTAAAAAGCTGCTTCGTTCTCACGTTTGTTACAGCTGCCAGTCGGATTGTCGATCATTACCTGGGTAAAGACCCTGATGCTGGGCCCATGAACCTGCCTATTGTACCAAAGATATCCAGAGAACTATCAGCAAGGCTTGGGACACCACCAGGCTCTGGCAGTATGTGTTCCGTGTTTTTATTGGCATCTTAGATTTGGTCTGTTTCTACCCAGGTTCCATGTTATAGTTTATTAACCTATGTATACACTCTACCATCCAGGCCCTGGTTTAACGAATTTTCATAGCTTACTTGTTGTCCTTAACTGGGACATTGCTTTACTTTCAGGAATATTGAAGTTAGGTGAAAAATCTTACATTATGAAAGATGCTTCGTAAAATTGACGCAAAATTTTCAATATTACTGGGGCCACTGCCCCGCGTAGGCCACGAAAATGTGAACCAGTGGTGGAGAGCTAGTGGTAGCAGAATGCCAGACCACTTAACCACTCGGAACCGTTGCCCTTATAGCAAATGTGGAGTTAAGATGGTGATGTTATAAAAGATTAATGAGAAAGTGAAAATGCTCTGTTCTTGTTGCAGAATCATCTCCTGTTGCAGCCTCAAGTAAAATCAGTAAGATTAAACTGAACCCCAAGAAACTTGAGGAAGTTGTGCCAGTGCCTAAATCCCGACGGGTATTTCCTGAGCATGAAGGAAAGTACAAGATTACAATGCCTGCAGGGATTACTGCAAAAACACAAAAAATATTGAAAGAAAAATCTTCAGGTCAGTTTTTGTGAGAGTTGAAATTTTAAAAAATGATGACTAAATATATGATTTTACACAAACTTTTAAAAATTACATGTACAAATTGCTGATATGTGCTAAGTTGCAAATACCTGTGACGAAACTTGAAAATTATTATTTACCAGGTATTCTGGGTTTGAATCGTTTACTATTCAATTTGTCCATATGACATCAACTCAACATTTAAAAGTTTGTAATTTGATATCTGAATGGTACCTAAATCATTTTGGTAATATCTAAGTTAGCACCGAATAGGAAAATAATCATTCTTCTTTTTCACTTTGATACAAGGTGATACAGGAAAAGAAGTTGATGTAAAATTAGTTTATAAATATTTGTTACAAATAGGACCCACTGTCAAAGGGACCTCTGTGTTCAAAAGACTAGGGGCAGACAACCCAGGCAGATCAACCACATTCACAGAAGGTGGAGGAATGATAATCAAATCCTCCAGTACAGAGGTAAGGAAACCAAAATGATACAAATGTTAACTCAGACATATTTTTTGGAATGATATTGTTATGTTTAAAAGGTGGGTTCCTGCAGGTTTTCAAAGATATTTCACTTTTTAAGTATTGTATCATACTTCATGTGTGGTCTGTTGCTGTTCCTTGTAAACCCTACCAGTCACTATTTTCCTGTATAGACAAACTGATAAAAGAGTTATCTCCCTTGCTCTACTAGCTCCATGGTATTATAATGAAATAAAGAAAACTAACAATAGTCAGCATTTAAGTTTTGGTCAGGCACGTCGACGTCTTGACCCTTCATTCTACACGTGCTGAATACACCTGAGGTCAGCCTTGGCTCAGATTGAACCGGATACGCAAAAGAGGCCTAACTTATCTCCAGTATAACTTTTTTGTGAATTCTTTTTAGTGTCAAAAAGCATTAAGAATTATAAAATTTCTACCACAAAGTGAATTCAAAAAGGTAGTCCGATTGACCGATTAGTGAAAAAAAATCAGTTTTGACATAGACTGAACTCATACCCGAAAGGCTATATTATGCTAACGACTATCACAATATTTATGAGGTTGATTCATATAAACTATGATTAACTTTATAAATTGAGACAAGGTAAATCCTTAAATTCCTCTATTTGAAAGTATACCTATCTTATAGCAAATGAAGAAACTACATAGCCTTAGTAAGCTTTCAGTCATTCATGATGGGATTTTTGGAACATATCAATCACAATGATAGGTTGATATAGATATGGTTAGGGTTAGGGTTAGCTTGATATATTATATGTTTGTATGATATTTAACCATTTTTGTATCGTCTGCATCGCAAGGTGACATATAGGTATTGCTTCTGTTGGCATCGCCATCGATCGGTTGCATCGTCTGAAACAAGGTTTCTGTGCGATAACTTATATTACCTTGGTCAAGGTCACCGTTACCATAAATAGAAAATCTGTTTCCGTGCGATAATTTAAGTTTCTTTAGTTTGATCGAGCTCAGACTTCATACAGTGTTTCCTTACCAATGGTGCTTGCTTGGGATTGCTTTTCAGGTCCGAAGGCGACACTTCCGCTTCTGTGGAATTCTTGTTAGTGCAACACAACATAAAAAGCATGCTAATGATTACTTAAAAATATATTGAAAATCAGTTGGAACCCTTCTTTAATTATTTCTTATCTTACTGCATATTGAGTAATTTCTTGGAGAGCAGTATTATTAAGAAAATTTTCTTTTTTGTAAAACGTATGTCAGATGTCTTTTCCTATGTAAAAAGCTGTAATGGCTTGTTTTCCTTTATAAAAAGGATTATCTGTGAAATCTGTGATTTTTTTTTCTTCAGGTTTGTAAGTATGTATTGTGAAAAGATTCATGTAGCACAACCAATACATGTTTATATGTGACATTTCAATGACTAGTACGGTATGTATTCTGTCACCTTCATCAGACAAATGACCAGTGAAGCATAAGAACATAAAGGTGTAAAATATGTGCAAGTTGTCCACACAAATCCCGTCAATTCAGGTACAATTAGTTGTTATATATGTACCGAAATGACTCGATTCAGCTACGCTTTGTTTAATACTTTTATAAAAGGTATATCCAAAACCATCCAATATCTCCAGGTCATGGCATAGCAACAGCCATGAAGCCCCTCAAGACACTTCTACACATAACACTTATTGGTTGTGCTTTGTTGTTCTTATTGATATTTGACAAAGAGAACTAAACCATCAAGATCTACTTCAAAGTTGTTGTGGGTTTTTTGCAATAGTCCTCAGTATTCAGTCGACTGGGAGGCAAGAAAACTGTAAAGCGAGCTGCCCAGTCCACATCTGTGGATGATGAGGATGAGGATGAAGATGGTGAAGAGCCTCTAGGATACGCCGGAATCCTCAAGTCCACCCCCTCCCCAGTTAAACGCAAAAAAGTGGTCCTTACAGAAACTACTGTCTCTATAAAGAAACAAGGTATCTGAACAGTGATAATTCATCATAAATCATGAGGAATCTCAGCTGTCACGTCAAACTATTTTTACTATTGTCTATATTTTGGACAGGATTTTTATTTTAAAACTGGCACCAACATTAATTTTGAGGGGACTATTTGTAGTGAAAGTGGTCAATGGCCCAACATTCTTTCCTAGATCTAGAATTGTTCTTGTTAAGTTTGTGCAGTACAGCATTTACTATGAAAATTAACAGTGTCCGATATTAGAAAACTGGTTAGGTAAACAATGCCATAGAATAACCTGCAAAATTATGCTGAGTACGGACAAAAATAATATAGAAATATAAAGCAAAAAATATCAAATCTGGAATTCCAAATCATAATCTCAGATGCATGTACCAGAGTTAAGTATACCAGATCTTCATGATATTACCAAACACAATTTTTGTGTTAGTATTTGAGACAAAGAAAGGAACATTTTGTATAGATAAGGTATTTGAAATTTTAACATAAACAGTATTGTGGAATAAGAACCAGAAATATCCAATATTTTTCAAAGGAACATCAGAAAACAGAAGTTGATACCACTTCAATTACAGTAAAATAATGATATGTGCCATCTTTTCCTCATAGTAAATTTGTTGCTTTCTTCCTCAATAGCTGCTCCGAATTCTGTTAAAGGGCCCAAGACAGAGGGAATCTTTGGGTCAACAGGAGGAAGGAGTTTACAGGAACGGTTAGGTAAGAAAGTGGGAGGAACCTGTGCTGTATCTAGTACTACATCCGAGGAAGGAGAAGGGCCGGCCAGGAAGAAATCAGGTCAGTAACACTGTCAAAACTTGTAAAACAACAAACCATTTTCTTCTCCATTTCCATAGTCATATTTAGCTCACATGGCCCTTTAGGTGCCGTGGTGCAGTGTCTGTCAGCCATCCACTGTTGGTAAACTTTTTCTATGAAAATTACTGTTCAAGAACAGCTGTGCAGATAGCGATATTAGGTGGTCGGGAATATTGTTAGGTTAACTCATTAACTCCTGAAATTTCATAATGGACTATTCCAACCTTTGAATTGGAAGAGTTCAAATGTGTCTTCAAGGGTGAATGCGTTAAGGGGAACTAAATTTTGTAGCCTTTCTTGGGGGGGGGGGGGGGAGCAGTCTGGTAAAGGGATTTAACCAACTTTAGTCCGAAATAGCCTTTTTACTTAGTCATCATGCTCTAATTATAATAATCTATTCCCACTGAAGTAAAATTGTATATATATAGAGGCTGCCTAATAATTAGCCATTACTTAACTGGAGTGACAGATCGGGCGGATAAAAACTGTTATAATGATAATAAACTTTATTAAATTTGATAACACATTTAGTCGAGGACTCATCTCACATGTGGTCAACATAAAATATACAATATCTACAGTGTTGTGGCTTGCATAAATGCTATTAGGAAGTGCATACACTCAATCTGATATTGCGTTAACTAGGACTGTCACAATATATCGGAAAACAGGTATATATCGCAATACACAGGTACATCGTATTGTACCACAATACAGAGATGAAGTATTGCTGTATCGCAATATTTGTTTTAAAAGCTTATTTTCATGTATCTCATTCTGCTTGGTAATTTAACTTTGCAAATTACTACAAATTCTAACAGATATGCCAATAAGCATAAAACAGGCTTTTAGTAGGGGTGGGAATAAGTTCAAATTTTGTAATCAATGGTTGGTTAGACAAACCTATAGGTAAATCTATGTGATCCATATTATATATGATTCAGTTTGATAACATTCTGACAACAACTTATCATAAAATCGAACACTTCCTTCCTATGACAATATATCGGGATAGGTATCGCAATATATTGTGATACACTCTTGTCGTATTGTGACAACCTCTATTGTTAACTATGTTTGTATGTCAGCCACGGGAGGTGTTTTTTATTGACATTTAAATCAGTAACGTTCAGTCCTTATAATCAATCATTGTTTAAATTGCAGGAATTCAGAAACGTCTTGGACTTCAGAAGGTCACCTCTACTTCAAAACCTGCACCCAAGGTCACCACACTCAAGGTCACAGGAGATGGCAAGAAAAACGCAGGTGTGTTCAGCCGACTTGGAAAGCAGGCCAGCACATGACAACCCTTATACCTGTGAATGTGTATATATTACAGGTGCTTCAATACTTGATGACACAGGTGTGCAATAGTGACCCTCTGACCTCTCACATAGTTTAAGCATGTTGAGTTTTTGTTCTTTTAGCATTAATAGTATAATATAGGTCATTAGGAGCTCATATTGTACAAGTACTCATAATGTCAAGGTCAATTGATGTAAAAGTCATAGGTAGAAAAAGCTTATAGGCTAAGTAACACTGGACTAGTAAGGTGATAGTCACTTAACTTACATATGATATAAATCAGTAAGACTATGTTCAACTCTGACATTAAAATCACTTGATAAATATGTACATGAGTAGGATAGATATTGAGTGGAAGACGTGTTTTACATGATCTAGGTCACAAAGTACCTGTGTTGTGTGAGGTGAAGGTTTTCTAAGTATTACATGTACAAGTAAGATAGAGGTAATTGAGTATTTGGATATTGTACTAGTAAGGTGCACCTCATGCAGTACAATTTGGTACAAATACAGTTAAAGGTACATCTACTATACCAAGGTAAAGGTCATTATGTATATCTATTGTAGCAAGGTAAAGGTCATTATCTATATCTATTGTACCAAGGAAAAGGTCATTTGGTATATCTATTGTACGAAGGTAAAGGTCATTTGGTACAACTACTATACCAAGGTAAAGGGAATTTGGTACATCTATTGTACCCAGGTAAGGGTCTTTTGGTACATCTTTTGTACCAAGGTAAAGGTCATTTGGTACATCTATTGTACCAAGGTAAAGGTCATTTGGTATATCTATTGTACCAAGGTAAAGGACATTTGGTCAGTACATCTATTGTATCAAGGTAAAGGTCATTTGGTACATCTTTTGTACCAAGGTAAAGGTAATTTGGTACATCTATTATACCAAGGTAAAGGTCATTTGGTACATCTATTGTACCAAGGTAAAGGACATTTGGTCGGTTCATCTATTGTATCAAGGTAAAGGTCATACAGTACATTTACCAGGTATTGTTCAAGTAACGTACATAGTTATTTGTCAAATTAAAATCAGTATTGTACTTTTTATGTATGAGTAAGGTAAAAGTCATTCAGTAAACTATTGTACATTTTGTGTTTGCATTGTTTTGCAGTCCATTAACATTTTTTAGCCATTTAAAGAAAATTTGGTATATTTGTTATATAAATAAAATGATGTTCAGGAGCAGGCAGAATTAATAACTTACCAAATCTGTATGAAGACTAATACAGTGGAGTTTATTGTAAGAGTAAAGATTCAGTGTTTCAGTTGGTACCGATTCATGTGTTATTGGAATGCTGTGAAAGATGGTGACTAATATGAATAGTAACCGGGCTTACTGTTTGAAGGAACCATAAACGTTTTTGCACAAGTTGATGTAATAACTTAACAAATACCTGGTAATATCATAAAAACATCACTTTTTTACAATTGTTTTGGTACAGTGAGTGAATTCACTTTAGTTTGTATTGGAGTTGTTTTGTACAAGTAATGTTCAGATGTAATTTTTTATCATATCACGTCACGTGAACAAGTAAGGCATTACAGCTGTGTTTGGTTAGTAATAAGCTTTAAAGAAGTCCCACTTCTACAGTGTCATAATAGCATAATACCATTTTACACTGTAGTATCATACACAGGTCCTCTTACATTTCATGTACAGCTCAAGAGAGGTGTTATGAATGGTGTAGGTCTACACAGATAGCGTTATACATAGATCAATCTGTTAAAGATCTCTTCTGTTTTGAACATCTTCTGTAGAGATCAAAGCCTAATCGTTTTTCAATATACAGTAGCGACATTAACAGATTTACATGCAGTGAGTCACACAATCTACAGTTTTAAATCTTATTCTTATCTGAGGGAACCATTTTGATAAGAAGCCCAGAGGAATGTAGGGGGAGGGGACGAGATAGATATCTCATAGCAGAAATCAACAAAATCTTCTCATTAGGACCAATTACTAATTTTCATAAAACAGGATCAATACTTATATATATCATGATCGTCTTTCTAAGGACTTTGGACTGCTGGACACGTGAAAGTAAAATATAGAAATGGTACTCCTATCAGAGTTGAGGAGTTGAGGAGAACCAATGTCCTAGTTGTCAATGGTTGTGTTACATTACATGATGAATAATTTTAAAAAATCCCAAGCATTATAACAAAGTGGCTTGGTAAGGAACCTGAGTTTTTGAAATTAACTTTTGGGCATTATTTACACAATCTGATTAAAATCCTCTGTTACACGGTTTTGTTAACTTTGTACCACGCCTACATTCTGGTGTAGTACGAAGTTAAAGAACCATGGAACAGATGATTTTTAATCAAATTTTATTTGCATGAATTGTTTGCTTTTTGAAATATCCGAACAAAAGTCATAAAGATGTTGTTTTGTTATGGTAGCTAGATGATATGGAAGACATTACATAAAGCTACTGAAATAGTGTATGTGAAAGGTATCTGGTACTGTGGTATACCAAATTTAAAGGATTTCGCTACATTTGTCACTGGAGAGGATACATATTATGTAATAATAGCTGAACACATTAAGATTATTATAATGTTAGGTAATAATGAAAATTCTAGTTAAATCTTACAAATTGCAGAGAAGGATACGAGATCTTAGTAGGACTTTTATTCTTTAAAACTGGTTTTCAATGAATTTAAGTCTGAACATTTTGTGTTCAATAAAAATAAAGCATTTTACAAGTAAACTTGTACTTAAATAAAGGAAGTGCAGGAATATTGTCACTTCAAAAATAATAGCACTGGCCAGAATCCTATATCCAGTATATAGGACAGACATTAAAACATGAATTTAACTTCATACATGTACATAATCGTCAGTTCACGCAGTTAGGAATAAACTAGCAATGACTGAGAGAAAAGGCGATGTTTAAGAGATAATATATCACAAAGATCTGCTATTTTGGACAGTTGCGTTTGTGGTGACTGGATCAAAGATGAGGCTCGAATGTATGTACTGTATACATTATCTCATCTCCTTTTTTTCCTGACATTGAAAATATGAAAATGTTCACAACAGTGTGGTATGAAAAAAGCCAATGTCAGAATTCCAATATTAAGTACCGGTAGTTCATTTTATGAACATTACCTATACAGTTCAATGTACATCATATTGAATTGTCACCGTTCAGTGTATACCATTTCCCCTTGAAACATGAAAGGTAACAGTATCATACTAAAGTCAGTACACTTTATTGCCAACTCTTGTGCAGGGCTTTGGTGTCAAGTGTTTTGCTTTTCTTCTCTGACAGATGAAATCCAGGTCTTTATCCATTTTACAATTAGCTGGATTGAATTTAAAACAAGCAAGCAGTGAATGTGACTCCCTTTGAACTAAGCATGTCCCATTTTGTTTAGTGGTAACTGGTTATATTATTTTTTACCCATTTTCAGATATCAGTGACTCTCAGAAGATTTGTTTTAATTTCTATCATATATTCTGAAATATTGTCAGGGAATGTTTTGGTTTAGGAAAGCAGTGAAGTCACGAACCCATACATTATATATGGCAATTATTTTGTTTCTTATTTCCTTCACACCTAGTATGAAAGCAAAAATACCATGAGCCCACACTGCCCTTTACCGAGCCTACATGTATTCAACAGACTTGCCAACACACGTCACTGATGTAGTTAAAAGTTAGCTATTTTATAAAATTATTAGTTTGTATTTTGAGTAAACAAATGCAACATTGGTTATAGGGTTTTGTTTGCTTCTTATGGATTTCCTATTCTTAAAACTGATTTTTTGCAATATATCATCATATAATGTTGACATTTTATTGTCTACAATAGTTTGTTCATTAAAAATTTCTAGTCTTTGATATGACTATTTTACTTTTTGAACTAATAGCAATTTTGTTTTCTCTCAGTTACCTCCCTTGTCATAGAATGCTTGATATTAAGAATGTAGTGATGTTTAGATATTGAAAAGGTGGTTTTAAATCTCAAAATAAATATCTTTTTCAATGATACTGTTTACGTTCTTTGTTGATATTTCGCTTATATATGTTTCTGCCATTTTCAAATGCCTGTCAAAAGGGACGAATTATGTTTCCTTGTAGGCAAGCAGGTGCTTAATCTTGTTATGGCTCTCTGTTGATTTTGGCTGTGTCCACTCAACATCTTTCAGATACTTTTTAGCTCACCTGGTCCAAAGGACCATGGTGAGCTTATGCCATACTGCAGTGTCTGTCAGTCAACTTTTCTTTTAAAACGCTACTCGTCCTGAACGGCCCAGTAGATTTTGACTAAATTTGGTCTGGATTATCCTTAGGCCAAGGGCATTCAATTTTGTATAAACAGTGGGTGTGACCCCCCTGGGGGCAAAGGGGCAGAGCCCAATAGGGGAAATAGAGGTAAACCTTCGAAATCCTTCCACCATAGGGATTAAGGGATTTCATCCCAATTTGGTCTGGAGCATCATTGGGCAAAAGGGACTCAATTTTGTATCAACGGTGGTTCTGACCCCCCTGGGGACAGAGGGGAGGGGACCAAAAGGGGAACCATAGCAAATTCTTCAAAATCCTTCTTCTGTTAGAATGACAGGATCTTGTCCAACCGCGTATAAATATAACCCCTGACTAACCACGTAACACATGTACACTACCAGCAACATCTGGCTATTTCAACTTCAATTTTGCTAACATTTCCAGGTGAACGATCTTGTTGACTGATTAACTTCAAACATTTCGAGCTCCAACAAGTTTGATGACTACATTGTCTTACCATACTTTTAGGAGTTTTAAACAGGAAGGTTAATTACCATGAAAGCTTTTGACAAGTTTCATTTGATAACCACTGACAGTAATTTATCAAGTGAAGGACCTCTGTGCTAAACATTTCTGTAATATCTTTCCAATGTATAACATTCAAACTTATTATCAAGGTTTAATTGCATAAACATTATTATCTGACTATAACTAATTAATTAATGGAACTATGCCCCTTGTATACCGACTAATATTACGAGGCAATTTACTGTGAAAGGTGAAGAGTTTGATAATAATTAAAATCTGACAGTATTTTTTGGGAGTTGAGATATCTTTTATCACCATGTTAGATTGATATCTCCAGTGGTTATTCACCAATTTCCTTCATTTTAAGCACAACAGGCAGGAAGGACCAATTGAGCTTACTTTAAAGGACTTAATCTGGAAGCCTAGCTATAGGTATACTTTCTGGGATGAAGGGTTATAAAGTTTGTTCCAATGAATGATCTTGACTCACTAACAGGGGTCAAAATACCTTTAAACAATTCTGGTCAATAACAACCAAGAGGCCTAGGTGATGATATTAAGCACACACCAGAATGAAGGCTATCAATTTTATTCAAATAAATTACCCTTACTTGCATTCTGATGTTTTGTTATTCACTGTACATGGTAAATCGAGTCAAACCTCACAAATACAGTCACCAGGACTCCGATTCAACCAGTTTGTCTGTTTTTAAATGTAATATTTTTCGGGTAGAAATCCTGGCGAACCAGCAAATGTTTATGCAGACCTTGCAAGCCTCGCCTGAAAGCAGTACTACTGTAGGTTTCTAGGTCCGACCTTATTTCATAAACGAACAACTCTGGTTAAACCGTTTGGAACGAATGACTTGAATAACAAGGTTCTAGTCTACATAAGAATGAGAACAACATAAGTATAACAGGAAAGGTTTATTAAACGCATAATAAAAGAAAAGTTTTGTTTTACATCTTATTCATATAAACAGACTACGAAAATATCAAGGACCAACAAAAGATAATATTAATGAAAGCATTCACTAACACAGGAAAAATAGTAATAACTACAAATGAAATTAAGAAACGATTGCATTCATACTAATTTAAACTGAGCGGAGTCTTCAATAGTGCAACACATGTACCAAACTCTCAAAGTTCTAATCACAACTTTCCTTCAAAAGAAACAGTCAAACTTTCCCCCATATTTACAATATTGTTAAATCAGGTTGGAACACAATGTAACTTGAAAATGCTACTTTTAAATACTGGTTTTACTTTTCTCTCTCAAAATATTCGGAATACTAATAATACTACATAGCACAGACATGCTGGATTAAATGGTGCTGAACATTCTTACAATGTGAACAAGCGACCCATTGATGGAGGGCAGGACATGAAAAACGTCATTGCATAACATATTAGATTAGTAGCTGTAAAGACATCAACATTCCACCATCAACACTGCCATCATTTTTTTTTGTTTTAGAGAGACATAATGGGGTTATCTGTTTAAAACAGTAGCAAAGTTATCACCAAGGGTTCTCATTTAAAAATAATTAAAACAAAAATCTCTAAATTGAGTTATCACTGAAATGTCTGCGATCTACAAATGGACATGAGGATGCTATGACAACTGTATAACCAGGTTTCACTCTATATGATCTAGACTCAGGGCAAATATATCAAGGAGCAGTCCAAATCTTTAACATGATTGTGGTTTCTAAGTTGGTTTGAAATACAACATATGCAACAATACTTGAAAATGACTGTTTTATTTTCTATAGGAAGGGTGTAATGAGGTGTGGGAGTGGCAACTTACTAGTAAATGGAATGATGAAATTGTCACACAGGAAAAGTTGTCTACATCCATATATATATAAATAGGTTTTGCTCTTGGTCATGAATGAAAACAGGTTGTCATGTTTTCATAACAGAACATCAAACAAAAACGATAAAACAGAATTTATTTCAGACACAAAAGATTTTTTTTAGGAAAAAGACAAAATAACCAATCAATAACTATGGTCGCCTTTTAACAAATTTCTGGTATTGTCTTAATACACATATATGTATAATGTGATTGATGTCGACGGGATATGTCCGATGGTATTTTGGCAAACCTGTCAAACCGTTACAACACCACCACTAAAAATTCTCATATGTGAAATTATATCTGGTCAAAGCAGACAAACACGCTCCGATAACATACAATTTATCATCATTCTTTTATATAAGAATTATATTTTTATGTTCAAACATGAAAGGATTATCAAATTCATTCTGTTACCAGAACCTTACAACTAACATATATATCTTACCAGTACATAAACATTTAGGCTGAAGCTTGTACATCTTGCTGAAATACCTTTCTACACCTTGACACAGAAACCAGTCATGTCGGGTCACCACTATGCATTTAATCAAAGAATTAATATCTTTAAAACATAAACTGATAATACACCTTTCTCTGCATTCTCACTCCATATTAAATATAAGAGTTTTCTTTACACATGAATACAGTTTTAAATAGACCTGTTGGATCATCAATATGATTTTGTCAATTAAACTTTCGACAGACCGTGGACACAAGTCCTTTTGACGTAAGTGGTAAAACTACTTAAACAAACTAGCATCTTTTATATATATCTTATTGGGGATATATCCAAAAGATTTATCTTTTCAATAATTTTTAATTCAAAACTTGATCATTCACATTGCTTTTGCTACATTTTAGTACATGCATATAGCTAAAATACTGTTTAAACATAATTTCATCAAGTTTATATTTCAATTTAATTTCAATCTGACTGCATATCTTCAAATCCTCTCTCTAACACTGTATGTATAGCTATACACGATGTTTAAGTGTATTGGGTATGTATAAACTACCCAAGGGTAAGAATATTTTACAGTTTAAGGACAAGATCAATTTATCGTATACTATGGCACCATTTATCTTACTATTCTAATATCAGAACTACAATTTATCTAGAATTCAATTTTAACAAATGAATGAAACGGAAACCTTGTTTATGTAACATGACAAGATGAAAATTTAAGTGGAACCTTACTCAGTTGTCTGGGACACTTTGGTTTCAAGAAGCACAAATTTGGACTCTTAGGATCTTTCCACATTAAAACAGCTTCATTTAAATGCAAAGAATTTTATCAGTGTTTAATTAATTTGGTGTGAGTTTATCCAAGATGTTTTAGCTCTTTAAAATCTCTTTCAACATGTAATTAACATCAGATAAATTATTACACTTAATCAAATAATGTGGGATTCATTATCATCAACTGTCAGACGAATTGAATAAAATCAGAAACTGCAGAGATAAGTAAAACAAAAAGGTTAAAAAGATTTTGAAGATTGAATATTTCCTCCTCACAAAATAATCCACAAAAAAATAAAAATAAATGTTTAGTCATTCTTAGATACATGTGAATGCATATTCTTTGGTAACATATTTTTTTATCGTTTTCATGTATATTTTATTGAAACAATAAGTGAAGGTATACTCACATCCATTAATGAAACTTTACAAATAAAAGAGGAAGCATCCATGACTATTTCGGGAATAATATTTATGAAAAGACAGTTCTAGGATAATACAAAACAATGAATATTTGTTTATCCTAGTTATTTGGTGTTTGGTACCTCCATATGTATCAGATCACCTGTCAGATATAAATTTTGAATGAAATTTAAAACTTCACTGGCATCAAACTCAACATATTTTCAATAATCTCAGTAATATTGAACCAATTTTTTTCACAAAGCAAATGATTCTCACCAAGGTATAAATTTATAAATTATGTAATAATTGTAGGATATGTTTTTTTTTTCCATTGGGTTTCACGTCCTTGAAACAGCTTAAGTCATATGAAGAATGAAGACAGGAGGATCACATATTAAATATAATGACTGCTGAGAGTGAAAGAATTCTGAGAAAATAGATTTCATTTAATATGATCACACTTTTTAGTACAATATTTTATACAGATTTTACAAAAGTTGCATTAGAAAAAACAAAATTTAGGTGTACACTGTTCATAGGTTGATTTAGTTAACTGTTAAATATTACTTTCTATCCAACTGAATTTCACAGCTACCTTAACTAGAAATGTGTCAGCCAGCATTACTATAAACAAACAATAGAAGTCATGTGATTTTAATTCTGCAAATTTGAAAAGTCCATCACACATGAAAGTGATCATGCCTACTGTTAATTTTACATTTCAATTTATTAGCTCAAATTTCTCAAAAAATACTCACAAGAGAAAAAAAGACCCTAAGTACTCCATAACATTCGTTACCAATCACTTTTCATACAGTTATGCATTATTGCTAAAACGTTAAAAATAAAAAAAAGTTCAAGGCACAAACTAAATTCCAAGTGGCATTGTTTTGTTCTATATATGTCCTTTATAAACAGGTAAATAAGACACATTTACTTTATATGCACATGCTGTGATGTATCAGATTATATCAATGTGCCCAAAACTCTACTTTGTGCAAGTGTATTCCCTGTTTGTTGAACCCAAAATTATCGTCCAACCGTACAGTTACCTCCCTTCCTGATCGATGTTTACAGAGAATCAAACTTGAACAAAGTCCTAAAATCAAGCATATAGAAATGTTTTCACTTAACCATAAACAATGATTGTAAAAATAGGTCAAAGTTGTTTAAATCTAGTTACCAGGTCAATAAGGGATACAATCACTTAACCGCTACAAAGCAAAACACTTGTCAGAAAGGGAAGTAACTTGTATTGTTGGAAGAGTTTTCTCTTTTCCACAAATGGGAATACCTTATTGAGGGTATCATCTTACGAAAAATTAGTCTCACCGCTAAGACTACACACCACAGTTATAACACATTTGTAAGGTATCACAGTTTTCTTATCACCGAAACTTCTTCCTCCAATACAATAAAGCGCCTGCGCCAGCTACACCTACAAAGAGGAGGACTACAGGTAGTTTCCAGGATCTACCTTTCTCGCCAGGGTTCCTTTCATTTGTCTGCTTTTCCATTGAGTTTTCCAATTTTTTCTGTCATGAAAATAAAGAGGTTTCAAAACATAAACAAACAAGAAGCTCATATTCACCTATTCTTGTTGCTTTTATCTCAAATCTAACTTATTAAAGTTAACATAATGAGGTTTACTAGTCCAGGTGTCACAAGCTCAAAACCGGCCAGCAGGCTAGTACAAAATGTTCTCTAAACCATGATATTGGGCATCCAACAGATTTTTTACAGAAAGCTCTTAAATGATTTTAATGTAAGAAAGAAACTAGATTTCAGTTGAAGCTTGGACTTCATAGAAACTACCACTCCCCACTTACATCTACAAAGTTTGTAGCCTACTCATGAAACAGCAACTGAGATATGCTGCGGAAACCTGTATTATGCTGTATTTTAGTACTTGGAAGTCAAATTGAGGTTTCAGCGACCTTGTTTTAGGATGTAACACAACACCTTCCCATGATGTACCTATTATTCATTTAACCGAGGCTGAAATATGCTGCAGAATCCCTTATTTTAGTACTTGAGGTCAACTAAAAACATTTTTGCTTTTTTAAACCACATGTGAAATTTTAAAGCTTTAAAAGTTTGAAGTTTGCAGTAATACAGGTAAAATTTACGTTGAACATGATGATGAGGTCAATATATTTACTATATACCAACTGAGCAAATAAAAATCTCTGCTCACCGTAATAACAGCTTCAGCTCCATGCTGAACCTTCATGTTGACATCCTCTCCTGCGTTCACAAAACAACCTACAGCTTCCTGATGAGTGACTCGGGATAAGTCCACACCATTCACCTAAACAGAAAATGTCAAAATGCTAATATACCTGTAGAAACTTTGGAACACACTATTCAAACATTCCAACAATGAAGTGGAATCTTAGTTATAGCTACAATGTATCTTGAACTCTTCTTTGTAAGAGAAACTATGAGAATTAGGAATTGCTACTCAGATATTGGGTGCAAATTCACCACTTTACAAGAAAAAAATGAAATAAACAGCTGTATGATATGTACATTTAGAATCATACAAAGGGCAATGAGCAATGAGTTAAAAATGCACTAGGAGTTTAGCTCAAACAATGCTTACACAATATCAAAATCCATGAAACTTGAAAAAACATTTGATATGGTAGACAATGATTTTACATTTCACAAAGATTTATTGAATATTGCTACAAATTAAAAAGGAATTGGGCAACAGGCACAATACCTATACAAGCCTGGTATGGACAATGTACTTTATAATATACTAGTTGTAAAAAAAATCAAAAACTTTCTACATTGAGGACTAATAGAATCTTCCCCTACCTTGACGGTGTGATGGAGAAATCTCCAACCCGAGGGGTAATGTTTTTTGGTTGTCTAACCCGAGACTCGGCCGAGGGTTAGACAACCAAAAAATCACCCTGAGGGTTGGAGATTTCTCTGTTACACCCTCAAGATAGGGGATGATTTTTTTTCTCCCATCCTATTATTTCAATCACAACTCCACTGATAGTAGTCTGACATGTTTGTTATCAAAAACACATGTGAGGTATGCATATCGTCATTCATTTTTGATGATGTCGCAATTACTGATGACACATTTAAATGACGTCACAATTGAACACGTGCTAATCGGCACGTGTTCCTAGGGGGTGACAAGCTGATCTTTCCCGGCCAAAACAGGAGAAAACCTGTGAAGGGAGGGAGAAAATGCTTTGAACACTTGATTTGGTTTGTTTGTGCTTTAATATTAACAATTACAGTCTGGTCTTTCAAGGATCAGCCAGGTTTTGGTGGTGGAGGAAAAGAAGCATACCCAGAGAAAAAAAACATTGACCTGCGGCAAGTACCTAGCTTATTCTATGTAGGTTTCGAACCCGCGACCCATTGGTGGAGAGCTAGTGATTGTAGATGGTCAGACACCTCAACCACTCAGCCCTCGCGTTGAACATATACTTTCATTTGAAACATATATACATTATGAAAATTTCCTTCTGTTAAAACAATATGACTTGTCTATACATTATATAAATATGACATTCATTAGCAGGTGACAGTGAGTATTGGCAATCCGAGAAAACCATTGTCACCCGAGGCGACAATGGGTTTTTGGGGGTTGACAATATTCACTGTCACCTGCTAATGAATGTCATATCTATGTTGTTACACCAAAAGTCTTTGTAGCTCAGAAACGGCGGCAAACCTCGAAATTGACATCTTGTTTGTTAATAGTCTGCTGTTTACAATCGCTATCGCACCGGCGCTTGATAAAATTGGCTGTTGCCGTCAAACGTTCTTGTGACCATCACGGTGGGGAAACGAAGCGGTGAATGCAAATTTTTCGCGCAGGTGATATTTTTCACTGTCTCATGGCAATATCACCCGCGCCCCTTAAAACCAATGTATTTTTGGAGGGGGAAATTTTTGTTTAATTTTCTCCCAATCAATCAAATAGCTAGAAATTCACTTGAGGTGTAACAAATATACATGTATATCAAAAAGGTTCTACTGTGTGTGTGTATAGGTGTGTGTATATAACCAGACATCAAGAGTCAGAAGTAACTAATATAGACTGCTACCTCTAACACTTTATCGCCCTCCTTAAGTCGTCCATCTTTGAATGCTGACCCATCTTCTCTGATCTTTGTCACAAAGATCCCAGTGTCTCCTTGAATGTGTGGGTTATCTACCCCTCCTCGGATGTTGAAACCAAGACCTGCAGATAATGCGCAAATGAAGATACACAATATTTTGAAGTGCATTATATTTTATTGGAACTTACAAAATTCCAGATTACTCAGTAACACCAGTGTACTCTGATAGCAATTGCAGTACATCAAATATGATATTTATAAATTACAGTCGTGAATAAATACATTTCCTTTTTCAAACTTAGAGTTCTAAATGAAATTTTGTTCCATATACTTTGTATTCATTGGTACTGTATACCAGGAGACATTTGCCATGTCAAATGTTTGCGAATCATTGGTAGAATCCATTAGCATGTTAAGTTTACCCTTCACATGTTATTATTAGAATTTGTTGTGTACTTATTTTCATATCTTTAAACATGATTACTCATTAAAAAACATCTGCATTGTTTATCAAGTAGTAACTACAGTCTACTGGTTCTATATGCCATCTGGCTATAACTATACTTCTACTATTTGATGACCTACTTCAGCATAGTGAAGATCATGTCATATATAGATGTAGCGCTATGAAAGGAAAGGAACAGAACTAAATATTGATGAACAGAGATGGATTATTTGAAGGACAGTAGTGAATCAAAATAAATAATTTGAGAATGGAGTTTGCTCCAATCTTTGATAGTCCGAGGAAAGAAGGATTCCTTCCTTACAGACATCCTGCATGAGATAGTTTGAAATGAGGTTTGATGACTATGCCTTGTCTGGTTATAGGGGCGGGATGTTTAGTAGTAATGGCAACTTTATTATGATAGATTTTATAGAGCATGGTCAGCCTCGCATCTTTCCTGCGATCTGCAAGACTACGCCATTTTAGATGTTCTTATAACATGTTGCCAACGCTGGAGGTGTTACAATAGCGGTTGGCAACGAAACGTGCAGCCCTGCGCTGTACCATCTCTAGCTTGTCTATATCTTTTTATAAGTAAGGAACCCATACTGGGCTAGCGTTACATAATCAACCTGAGGGCGGACCAGGGACTTATAGGCCTTTTGTTTGATGTTAGAGGATGAAATTTCGAGATTGCGCCTCAGGAAGCCCAGGGTGGAATTGGCCTTTTTGTGATGTTATTGATATGAGTATTTCACTTTAGATCAGAAGTAATGGTGACCCCCAATACATTTAGCCTCTGTCACATGCTCCAACTCGTGATCATGTAGTATGTAGGGATGACAGATGGGGGTGTCTATTCCTTGTGACAGAGAGGACCTGGCATTTCTCAGGATGGAAAGCCATCCTCCATTTAATCTCCCAAAGCGCCAGTTTATCAAGATCTCTTTGCAGGGTGTGAGCGTCTCTCCGAGATGTTACTGTCCGATACATGATGGTATCATCTGCAAAGAGTCTGATAGAAGATGTTATACCCTCAGTGATATCATTTCCCCCTCTACTACAACAGTCTGGGTTCTGTCACTTAGGAAGCTTTCAATCCAGGTGTTGACTGGTCCAGTAACTCCATACCCCCTAAGTTTGTGGATAAGGAGAGAATGGCTCACCTTATTTTTATATAAGACATGCATCCATGTGCATGCTCACCTTGTGTCTGTGTCTAAGGCATACAGAGAATGTTCTGTTTTGCAATGGGAAGATGCTTTCAACAACCAGCCTTTTTCTAAATTGTCATCTTACTTGAATGTTACACTTCAGACATGGTATCACCCATCCATAAACAATTCATATTTCACCGGAGTTATCGACTTTCTCTAAAAAAAAAAGCTTTAATGACTGTCAGAATTGATCTCAGTTGGCAAAGCAGTCTTCAAGGAAGATCGCCGTTGTGAGGAATCAACACCCATTACAAAATAACAACACCCATCCCCAGTGGTGTTGCCCTAGTTGCCATCAACTATCAACAATCCCTTAAACTATGATTTTCTCTGGCTTCCCTTTGCAAGCTGTTTGAATTTCTATGTATGCCTAAGGGTGTTGCCCAAATAAGGAGTCCATTACGTATACTTATGCTCTAAACATCAGGGGATAATTCCTCCATCGTCTATATATTAGTAGGGTCCATCCGTCAGGTCAGTGGTCAAAGTTACCGTACTGACTCTACCTAATCTGATTGTTCTAAGGTCATGGTGTGGTGATCACCCTGTCAGTTGGGAGAGGACTATACCATCTGTTGGATTAGGTATAAAGGTAAAGTGTTATTTCAAAGGTAGAGTCTAATTCATGATAGATATACAGGTCTGTATTTTCACCAGTGGTTTCAAGTACACATGGTCACCAGGAGTGATTTATTATACCAATTAAAAAAATGTATATTTCAAAAATATATATGTCTGATTTATTATACCAATTAAAAAAATGTATTTTTCAAAAATATATACGTCTCTGAGACAATGAAGCATCTTCCTTATAGCATCACTTCATCAGGTGACTAATAACCAATGTTAGCATAAAAGCCTGGCGTGTACATCCTTTTCATTAGGTGTTTCCATTGTACATAATGCATATTATTTCACAATAAAAGACACAGTTAAATCATAATTCATATTTATGACAAAATAAATTATTATTAAATAGCGAACATGCTCGCCTAAACTACATGTAGATTTGCGCGTATTATCAGCTGAACCACAGAAAAAAAACACCCTAAACTTTGACAAGTGACCATTTTAAAGGCCTGACACAAACATCTACATTTTTACCATTTTTCTTACAGAATTTGTAAACTTTACATTATAAAATATAACCTGGAATCTACGCCTTACTCGATCTGTTTGTCAATGGAAATAATATCCCAACCTCAGCAAAAAAGAAGTTATATATATATTTGGTGGCAGAAAGCAGTGTACATGAAGAACCAACATGACAATTCTAATTTATTAGATAAGTCCCCCCACCCACCCACCCCACTTGGCACACTTGCAATTGTTGCTGCATGATATTTCAATCACTGACGCTGAGCGTGGCATGTCCTTCGATTCTCAAGTTGAGTCAGTGTAAATAATACACTGAAATCCAGTTATGTTAACCGGAAATCGAAAATTACAACAAATACCGGAGACGGATTTCCTATCAAAAGTAACTGTCATGTCACCAGTAGAAGTACAAACTACAGTAGGCCTATGGACTAAATTTTCTTTATTTCGATGCCAGCAAAAGTTAACCAATTAGCTCTTATTAAAAGAAACTAGTTCCTTGAACACGTAAGCGCTGATTGCTTTACCACTGTATTGTACTGATGTAGATGTATGTACATTTTTAGTAATCAGTTATCACAGTACAAACATTGGCAGAAGATCGATCACCAACTTGTTGAACAAGAGAAGCCGGTGCGTTTTGTTTTGTGAGGTGTCACTATGATTGGGGACACATTTCTAGACTCATCTACCTATCTTTGTTTGTATATTTTGCGTACCAATCGTTCCTCTGGCCAAATTTATCTCGTCCACTGGGAGATCCATTGCTTTCTCTTTCAATTCAGGTAGGAAATCCCAAGTCCTTCGTGTTTCATGCCATTTGATCGAAGGTCGAGGAGAGGAACTCTTCAGTGTCGGAAGTACAAATAAATTCAAAGACATTGGCGGGAAAATACAAACCCATTGCCAGTACAGAAATGTTGACGCAGCTTTGCCGCGTTGCAATCACAAACAAAACATATTGGAGCCAAACATTTCTTTTCGCTTGTCAAATATGTAAGATAAATAAGACGGACAATAAATTGCGGACTGACGCACAGGGACAGTCACTGTTGGGAGGACTTCGTAACAGCTATATTTGGACCTAATCGAAGATGTTCAGAGTTATTTTACATGTTTCAGGGATTGCGATTGACTTTCGGATAAAATGACACCCCCATGATCATCCATCTGTCCAATGGTACTAAGCATTTTGATGCATTTAGACAGTGACTGACGGACGGACGATGTTGGACAGTGACTGACGGGCGATGTGTATAGACTGTCAGACAGACAGACAGACATACATTCTTTATTTCCTCTTTTACAAGATGTGTCGACAAGGACTGACGGACGATGTGTAGATAGTGACGGACGGACAATGTGTAGACAGTGACTGACGGATGGTGTGTAGACAGTAACGGACGGACGATGTGTAGACAGTGACTGACGGATTGTGTGGTAAACAGTGACTGACGGACGATGTGAAGACATTGACTGACGGATGGTGTGGTAGACAGTGACTGACGGACGATGTGTAGACAGTGACTGACGGACAATGTGTAGACAGTGACTGACGGACGATGTGTAGACAGTGATTGACGGACGGTGTGATAGACAGTGACTGACGGACGATGTGTAGACAGTGACTGACGGATGGTGTGTAGACAGTAACGGACGGACGATGTGTATACTGTGACTGATGGATGGTGTCGTAGACAGTGACTGACGGACGATGTGAAGACAGTGACAGATGGATTCGGTTTAGTATTGTTTAACATCCTAACAACAGCTATGGTCATTTAAGGGACTTGACTGATGGAAAGTGTGTAAACAGTGACTGACAGACGATGTGTAGACAGTGACTGACGGACGATGTGTGAACAGTGACTGACAGACGATGTGTAGACAATGACAGACGGACGATGTGAAGACAGTGACTGACGGACGATGTGTAGACAGTGACTGACAGACGATAAGAAGACAGTGACGGACGGACGATGTGTAGACAGTGACGGACGGACGATGTGTAGACAGTGACGGACGGACGATGTGTAGACAATGACTGACGGACGATGTGTAGACAGTGACGGACGATGTTGGAAAGTGAATGACAGACGAAGTGTATGGACAATGACAGACGGACAGTGTGTATACGGTGACGGACAGACGGTGTGTAGAGAGTGACTGACAGACGATGTGTAGACAGAGGCTGACGGACGATGTGTAGACAGTGACTGACGGACGATGTGTAGACAGTGACAGACGGACGATGTGTAGACAGTGACGAAATGACGATGTGTAGACAGTGACGGACGGACGATGTTGGACAGAAACTGACAGACGAAGTGTATAGACAATGACTGACGGGCGGTGTGTAGAAAGTGACTGACGGACGGTGTGAAGACAATGACTGATGGAAGATGTGAAGACAGTGACGGACGGACGATGTGTAGACTGTGACTGATGGAAATTATGAAAACAGAGACGGACTGACGATGCTAGACAGTGACTGACAGACGAAGTGTATAGACAGTGACTGATGGACGGTATGAGGTCTATGACTGATGGAAGATGTGAAGACAGTGACGGACGGACGATGTGTAGACAGTGATTGACGGATGGTGTTTAGACAGTGACGGACGGACGATGTGTAGACAGTGATTGAAGGATGGTGTTTAGACAGTGACGGACGGACGATGTAAAGACAGTGGCTGACGGACGATGTGTAGACAGTGACAGACGGACGATGTGTAGACAGTTAGACAGTGACGGACGGAGCGTGTAGACAGTGACTGGCGGGCGATGTGTAGACAGGGACAGACGGGCGATGTGTAGAAAGTGACTGGCAGACGATGTTTATAGACAGTGACTGACGGGCGATGTGTAGACAGTGACGGACAGACGATGTTGGAAAGTGACTGACAGACGAAGTGTATAGACAATGACTGACGGACGGTGTGTAGACGGTGACGGACAGACGATGTGTAGACAGTGACGGACGGACGATGTGTAGACAGTGACGGACGGACGATGTTGGACAGAAACTGACAGACGAAGTATATAGACAACGACTGACGGGCGATGTGTAGAAAGTGACTGGCAGACGATGTTTATAGACAGTGACTGACGGACGATGTGAAGACAGTAACTGACGGACGGTGTGAAGACAATGACTGATGGAAGATGTGAAGACAGTGACGGACGGACGATGTGTAGACAGCGACGGGCGGACGATGTGTAGTCGGTCATTGACGGATGGTGTTTAGACAGTGACGGACGGACGATGTGTAGACAGCGACTGATGGAAATTATGAAAACAGAGACGGACTGACGAGGCTAGACAGTGACTGACAGACGAAGTGTATAGACAGTGACTGACGGACGGACAGACGATGTTGACGGATGGAAGATGTGAAGACAGTGACGGACGGACGATGCATAGACAGTGGCTGACGGACGATGTGTAGACAGTGACAGACGGACGATGTGTTGACAGTGACTGGCGGACGATGTGTAGACAGTGACGGACGGACGATGTGTAGACTGTGACGAACGGACGATGTGTAGACCGTGACGGACGGACGATGTGTAGTCAGTGACGGACAGACGATGTTGGAAAGTGTCTGACAGACGAAGTGTATAGACAATGACAGACGGACGGTGTGTAGAAGGTGACGGACAGACGATATGTACAGAGTGACTGACGGACGATGTGTAGACAGAGGCTGAAGGACGATGTGTAGACAGTGACTGACGGACGATGTGTAGACAGTGACGGACGGACGATGGGTAGACAGTGACGGACGGACGATGTGTAGACAATGACGGACGGACGATGTTGGACAGAGACTGACAGACGAAGTGTATAGACAATGACCTGACGGACTGTGTGTAGACGGTGACGGACGATGTGTAGACAGTGAATGACGGACGATATGTTAACAGACTGACAGACGAAGTGTATAGATAATGACCTGACGGACTGTGTGTAGACGGTGACGGACGATGTTTAGACATTGAATGACGGACGATATGTTAACAGAGACTGATGGACGGATAGTGTATAGACAGTGACTGACGGACGATATGTAGACAGTGACTGGCGGACGATGTTTATAGACAGTGACTGACGGATAATGTGTATAGACAGTGACTGACGGACACACGGTGTGTAGACAGTGACTGACGAACGATGTTAAGACAGTGACTGACGGACGATGTGAAGACAATGACTGATGGAAGATGTGAAAACAGTGACGGACGGAAGATGTGTAGACAGTGACGGACGGACGATGTATAGACAGTGACGGACGGACGATATGTTAACAGAGACTGACGGACGGATAGTGTATAGACAGTGACTGACGGACACACGGTGTGTAGACAGTAATTGACGGATGGTGTTAAGACAGTGACTGACGGATAATGTGTATAGACAGTGACTGACGAACGATGTAAAGGCAGTGACTGACGGACGGTGTGAAGACAATGACTGATGGAAGATGTGAAGACAGTGACGGGCGGACGATGTGTAGACAGTGATTGACGGATGGTGTTTAGACAGTGACTGACGGACGATGTGTAGACAGTGATTGACGGACGGTGTGGTAAACAGTGACTGACGGACGATGTGGTAGACAGTGACTTACGGACGATGTGTAGACAGTGACTGACGGATGGTGTGTAGACAGTAACGGACGGACGATGTGTATACAGTGACTGACGGATGGTGTCGTAGACAGTGACTGACGGACGATGTGAAGACAGGGACTGATGGATTCGGGTTAGTATTGTTTAACGTCCTATCAACAACTATGGTCATTTAAGGGACTTGACTGATGAAAGCATGTAAACAGTGACTGGCAGACGATGTGTAGACAGGACGGATAGTGTATAGACAGTGACTGACGGATGGGGTGTAGACAGTAACGGACGATGTGTAGACAGTGGCTGACGGACGATGTTTAGACAGTGACAGACGGGTGGTGTGTAGACAGTGACGAACGGACGATGTGTAGTCAGCGACGGATGGACGATGTTGGAAAGTGACTGACAGAGTGTAGACGGTGACGGACGATGTGTACACAGAAGCTGAACGACGCTGTGTAGACAGTGACGGCCGGACGATGTGTAGACACAATGACCTGACGGACTGTGTGTAGACGGTGACGGACGATGTGTACACAGAAGCTGAACGACGCTGTGTAGACAGTGACGGATGGAAGATATGAAAAGTGACGGACGATGTTTAGACAGTGACAGACGGGTGGTGTGTAGACAGTGACGAAGTGATTGAAGGATGGTGTTTATACAGTGACGGACGGACGAGGGGTAGACAGTGACTGACGGATACACGGTGTGTAGACAGTGGCTGATGGAAGATATGAAAAGTGACGGACGATGTTTAGACAGTGACAGACGGACGTTGTGTAAAAAGCGACGGACGGACGATTTGTAGACAGTGACGGACGGATGGTGTGTAGACAGGAACGGACGGACGATGTGTATACAGTGACTGGCGGATGGTGTCGTAGACAGTGACTGACGGAAGGTGTGTAATTTGTGACTGACGGACGATGAGTAGACAGTGACTGCTGGATGATGTGTTAACAGTGACGGACGGACGAAGTGTAGACAGTGACGGGCGGACGATGTGTAGACAGGACGGATAGTGTATAGACAATGACTGACGGACGATATGTTAACAGAGACTGACGGGACGATGTGTAGTCGGTGATTGACGGATGGTGTTAAGACAGTGACGGACGGGCGATGTTGGACAGAGACTGACAGACGAAGGGTATAGACAGTGACTGATTGACGGTATGAGGTCTATGACTGATGGTCGTTGTTAAGACAGTGACGGGCGGACGGTGTGTAGACAGTGGCTGAAGGACGATGTGTAGATAGTGACTGACGGACGATGTGCAGACAGTGACTGACTGATAGTGTGTAGACAATGATGGATGGATGATGTGTAGACAGTGACGAAGGGACAAGAGTAGTCAGTGACGGACGGACGAGGGGTAGACAGTGACTGACGGAGAATGTGTATAGACAGTGACTGGGGGACACAAGGTGTGTAGACAGTGATTGAAGGATGGTGGTTAGACAGTGACGGACGGCAGGACGATGTGTAGACAGCGACGGACGGACGAGGTGTAGACAGTGACAGACCGACGATGAGTAAACAGTGACGGACGGACGGTGGGTAGACAGTGATTGAAGGATGGTGTTTAGACAGTGACGGACGGACGAGGTGTAGACAGTGACTGATGGAAGATATGAAAACAGAGAAGGACGGACGATGTTAGACAGTGACTGACAGACGAATTGTATAGACAGTGACTGATTGACGGTATGAGGTCTATGACTGATGGTCGTTGTTAAGACAGTGACGGACGGACAATGTGTAGACAGTGACGGCCGGACGATGTGTAGACAGTGATTGACGGCTGGTGTTAAGACAGTGACGGATGGACGATATGGTAGACAGTGACTGACGGATGATAAGTAGATAGACAGTGATTGACGGACGGTGTGATAGACAGTGACTGACGGACGGGATGTGGGCCATGACTGATGGAAGATGTGAAGACAGTGACGGACTGACGATGTTAGACAGTGACTGACAGACGAAGTGTATAAACAGTGACTGACGGACGATGTGGATAAGACAGTGGCTTACCCCGACGGTGTGGATAGACAGTGACTGACGGGCGATGTGTAGACAGTGACTGATGGAAGATATGAAAACAGATAAGGACGGACGATGTTAGACAGGGACTGACAGACGAATTGTATAGACAGTGACTGATTGACGGTATGAGGTCTATGACTGATGGTCGTTGTTAAGACAGTGACGGACGGACAATGTTTAGACAGTGGCTTACCCCGACGATGTGGATAGACAGTGACTGACGGACGATGTGGATAGACAGTGACTGACGGAAGGTGTGTAATTTGTGACTGACGGACGATGAGTAGACAGTGACTGACGGACGATGGGGATAGACAGTGACTGACGGAAGGTGGGTAATTTGTGACTGACGGACGATGAGTAGACAGTGACTGACGGACGATGTGTAGACAGTGACGGACGGGTGATGTGTTGACAGTGACGGACGGACGATGCGTAGACAGTTACGGACGGTTGATGTGTTGACAGTGACGGACGGGTGATGTGTAGACAGTGACGGACGGACGATGTGTAGACAGTGACGGACGGACGATGTGTAGACAGTGACGGACGGACGATGTGTAGACAGTGACGGACGGACGATGTGTAGACAGTGACGGACGGACGATGTGTAGACAGTGACGGACGGACGATGTGTAGACAGTGACGGACGGACGATGTGTAGACAGTGACGGACGGACGATGTGTAGACAGTGACGGACGGATGATGTGTAGACAGTGACTGACGGTTGGTATTTAGACAGTGACGAACGAACGATATGTTTATAGTTACTTGTGGACAGTGTGAAGACAGTGGCGGACGGACGACGTGTATACAGTGACGGACGGACGATGTGCAGACAGTGACTGACGGACGATGTGTAAACAGAGACGGACGGACGATAGGTAGACAGTGACTGACGGATGGTGTGTAGACCATGACGGACAGACGATGTTTATAGACAGTGACTGACAGACGATGTGTATATACAGTGACAGACGGACAGTGTGCTGACAGTGACTGACGGACGATGTGTAAACAGAGACTGACGGACGATAGGTAGACGGTGACTGACGGATGGTGTGTAGACCATGACGGACAGACGATGTTTATAGACAGTGACTGACAGACGATGTGTATATACAGTGACAGACGGACAGTGTGCTGACAGTGACAGACGGATGATGTGTAAACAATCGACAGTGACTGACGGACGGTGTACATGTAGACAGTGACTGACGGACAGTGTGAAGACAGTGACTGACGGACGGTGTGCATGAAGTGACAGACGGGCGATGTGTAAAAAGAGACTGACGGACGATGTGTAGACAGTGACAGACGGATGGTGTGTAGACAGTGACGAAGGGACAATATGTAGACAGTGATTGACGGACGATGTGTAGACAGTGACGGAAGGACGATGTGTAGACAGTGACTGACTGATAGTGTGTAGACAATGATGGATGGATGATGTGTAGACAGTGACTGACGGACGATAAGTATGTAAACAGTGACTGACGGACCTTGTGTAAACAGTGACTGACGGACAATGTGTAGAAAGTGACTGCTGGATGATGTGTTAACAGTGACGGACGGACGATGTGTAGACAGTGACTGACGGATGGTGTGTAGACAATGATGGATGGACGGTGTTTATAAACAGTGACTGACGGACGATGTGTATAGACAGTGACGGACGGAGCGTGTAGACAGTGACTGGCGAACGATGTGTAGACAGTGACTGACGGACAATGTGTAGACAGTGACTGACGGACAATGTGTCGACAGCGATTCAAAAACAAACGAACACAGATTTTTTAATCTTACTCAAAAGACAGCTTGAGAAAAACGACGTAGAATTCTTTATTTTCTTTCGCTTTGCATGACAATGTTGGTTTCAAAATGAAGCTTTACAAAGTAACAAAGGAGCTACCGAAAAAAAATGGGATTTCAAATCAAGCACGTCACTCTTCAATATGTTCAATGAAGTACATGTATGCAACGGATCTCAACGAGTACTTACCTTTGTTGATAGTCTCAGCACTGATGTTGTCTTCCAGTTATCATTTACTTGAAACTCGAGGAAACTCCGACTAGACACGTATAAAAACCGGAACTGTCCCAGTACAGTCTGATCCAGAGACGTATGGCTTTATATGTCTCTGTCTGATCACAAGACGCGCATCCCTATTGCAACAGACGACAACCATTCGAGTCTAAACTGAATATTTTCGGACATGTTGGATATTGACGGGATACAGGTCCTGTAAACCATACGGAAATAGACACACGATTTACAGAAATGTTGTTTTACTTGACATCACAAGAGTTCAAGAAAACATATTCATTCATGTCAATTTGAGTCTGTGGTCTGTTCAACTTAGACTGTTCAAATTCTGGGGGTTTGTAATAAATATGGTAAAACCCAGCAGTTCGCTCGGCAATCGGCAAGCATATCATTTTCTGTGCATGTTGGAACAGTTTCGTAGTTTTCAGTAAGACTCACCACTCGGTCGTTTCCGTCTTGCAAAGTTTGTCGGAAAAGTCCGATTGGTTCCTGGTAGCTTTGATGTGAAAGCTAAATATGTCATGGCTTTGATTACATCAGTTGATGTTTCTTTTATTGACCAACTATGTCCGGCATTGCCCTTTCAAGTTGTAATATCGATTATTCTATGCAATTAAAATGGAATAAACGGTTGCAGTGGTGAATACAGATTACTATTTGTTTTTTACTTTTTCCATCTGTTCCAAATATGGTAACTTCCGCTCACGCGCCTTCTATTTCCCCCTCCCTGATCAGGTATTGCTGTATCCACAATATGCGGCGTTCCACTCTTTTCTTCACCATTATGAAATTACCTATTTTATCACCCTGCCAATCTCTTTCCTTTTCTTCCCTTATTTCCAATCCCCGCTTATTTACTCCCTTCATTTGTTCACTCTCTATTCCCTTACCAACATATCGGCCTAGTCGCTCTTGCATCCCCCCCCCCCCCCCCCCCCCCCCCCCNACCCACCAAACTACTCCCCTTACCATACCATTCTACACTATATCATGACACTTCCCCTCCCACCCGACCTTCCAGTGGATCACATACCTCCTTTCTCTCATTTCCTCTACTGCCTCTAGCCTCATCTCTCCTTTCACATCTCTCCATAGGATCAGTTATCGACCTCCCTCCTCATTTACTTCCGTCAGATTTCCACTTTCCACTGCGCTCTATCAGGTCAGGATCCATATTGTATTATTGTAAATAGTTATAAGATAAACACTTTGTATGTATACCTTAGAACGTCTTCTCCAGTTAGTAGATAACGTGCCTGGATATACCAAGTTCAAGTTTAAATATTTTATTTTCGTGTCAAACACATAGTATTAATAAAATCACAAAACATATATACCTTTAAATATAAAATGTGTCTAGCCAAAATGACATATTAGACATGTTAAAAGAACAATCACACTATTTACTTTTAAAATTATCTTCAAATTATTAATCAGTTTTTGTAAAAACAATTATGCCTGCTAAAAAATTATTTGTAGCGGGACTAAAATTTCTTTATATATATAATACCATGTACCCCAACAGGGTAAGAGATATACAAGAGTGGTTGGGCCTATCCCCACTGACAAAGTATATATATCTCACCCCATACCTGCACATCTAATTATAATACATAATTTAATATGGGAGAAACATAGTTCTTCTCCTCCACATAAGAGAAAGTTGGGTAGCTAGTGTCTTTTGGAGAACTGGTTCACACATCACATATCTGAACTGTTAACACTTTGCATGTAAACCTTAGAACGTCTTCTCCAATTAGTAGATAACGTGCCTGGATATACCTATAATAATTGAGATATCTTCGTTTCTAGCCAATTAAATCTAGCGAACATTGTACCTGATAATTAGCGTGTTTTCGTGCTTCCGTAAAGATGGCCCAAGGATACTTGTGGTCTGGACATATTTGTAGGCGTAAAACAAGTTTGCTCACCTGTGCACACACACACACCTGTGGCTGACTTACCCGGTTACCTGGTTACACACTTAATGATACCTGTGTGGTGTAGCCAAACACAGCAGCAGTCGTGAATTATTAACCCGTGGTTCTTAAAGCTTGCCCACCTGTACATTACCTATAATGAGCTGTACGTAGATACTCATTATAAATTCATACCAAGCCAGCGAGTGACCAGTGCAGCAGAGTACCTATACACTGACCACTTATATACATGTCTGACGTCGTGAGTGAACAGCAGTACGTTCTCGGACAGAAATCGCCCAGCACGGACGATAAGACAGAAAACAGGATGAAAGGAGAGCAACGTAACGGCTACCAGCACAGACCCGTAAGTGTTGATATACATGCATGCGATCCCCCATACCCTATCCTCGCCCCTACCGTGTACCCCTCCCTAAATGCCAGCCCCACCCAAATGAATTGTAATTTAGTATACTTTATAGTGATATAACATAATGCGATTTGATTGTCTGTATAGGAATTGGGTTGGATTTTAGGGTTTCATCTCCAAGAAAACAAATGTAGGTAGTTAGGATTGTTTCATATACATAGACTAGTATTAAACAATGCGATGATTGACATTTTGTCGTTAATTATGTCAATAATAGCTGGTTATAACCAATTATTCAACAATATAAAGTCAATAATAGATGATAAAGCTATTTAAAAGTAAAACCTGATAAAAATATCTTCTTCTTTTTTACCTTTTCAGAGACCAAATAAATGGTTTAGGGTCGGCATTTCATGATAAGTGTCCGTCCGTTTGTCGAACTTGATGTCTGTCTCTACATGTATAAAGTCCGTCCGTATATCCACAGTCCACATGTCTGTCTGAACATCTATCGAAACATTTAAGTAATCCGGAGAATTTCCATTAGATAATTGATAATGTCCTCCTATTAAAGTTGGGATTTCCAGTCTGTTGAAATAACCGTTCAGAAGGCGCGTAATATTACATCAAATGAGTATATGTCTGCCCTTATGCTAAGCGACCCCCACCCACCTTGAATCAAAGAGACTAATAAGTGATTGGTAATATTGAATTTCAATGTAGTCGATTAAACTGAAAATCGTGTTTTCCTCTAAGGAATCCGTATATGTACATATATTAATGTTAGTCAATATCCATTATCAAATTGTTTTAATTTCACTTCAAAGAGTAAACCTCGTTATACTGTCACCTCATGTTGACGTTCTAAAGGCATTTGGTGATAAATTGAGGGAAATGTGTAAAGGAAAAGGAGAAAATGGACCTCTCAAATATGTTGGCGGTAGGCAAGGTGGCAAGTGGAGAAAAGGGCATTAAATCGAGGTTTTACTTTTTAGAATGACTATATAAAATATATATACAATGAATCATTGGGTCGAGTCTACATATCGTACTGTACTCGTTTTAAATATTGTAATGGTGGCCGGTTCCTTTAAGTTATAATTAGTGCATCTCTTCATCGTTTTATCAAAAAAAACTACATCAAGACAAAATTCTGAAACATAAATATCTATCAATGTCAAGATACACTTCCAAATAAAGTATATTTTCAATCTTTATCCTTCTAGACACTTTCTTTTGTCCCTTTTGACCAATACTACTTGGACATAACCATATTGTTAGCCGTAAGGAGGCACGGTAGTCTAATGGTAGGACGCCGGGCTCGTGACCGAAGGGTTACGGGTTCAAGTAACGGCACGGCACTGTGTTGTATCTTTAGCAAGATACTTTACTTCGCTTGTACCAGTCTACTCAGCTGTAAATGAGTACAAGGTTGGGCAGTGCTAGAATTGTTGAATGCTAGCTGTGAGCGCCAAAATGGCAGCACCGGCTGTTTTTTCCCCCACCAGGGAGTTGAGAAGATATTGGCTGGTTGTAAAGGCCCTATAACCACGGATAATAATATGTGAACCGCTTTGAGACGACCTACGAACTAGGTTGTGATAAAGCGGTATATAAGAACCTCGAATTATTATTATTATTAAGTACATCACCGGATCTCAATTCGTTCATCGTACGAGGATCAAAGGTTTATGAAAACTTAGATTGCGTACCACTTCCCGTTTATAAATAAAACAGGTTTTTCTTCGGCAAATCATGAAAAACATTTATATTGTAAGAAAATACACAACCCCTCTCCCTGCCTTTGTACTTTTCTTTGTAGCAATCAGTATGCACGTTTAGGTATACCAATAAATATGGGTTTTTTTGTTATACCAATAATGATTTTTTTTCCGTTATAGCAATAAGTATGTCCTTTAAGTCATAGCAGTAAGTGTGCACTTTTCTTCCTACAAAACAAGGCGCAGAAAAGAGAAAACATAAAAAAATACGCAAAGCACCTAAAAATAATTTCTCGCTAATAATTCAAGATGAGTTTCCGTCAACGGTCAGTTTTTCAAGTCACGATTTTTCTTGTCGTTATAAATGAGAAACAACGGCACACTAAAATATGTATAGTATGATAGATTTAACAACAATACTTCATTTGGACATTCTTTGAAATGTCAGATCGATGCGCTGTAAACTGCGTCAGGGTCATAATCAAAGGTTTTCAGCTCTCTCTCTGGTCAGTATCACTGATGTAAATAACAGGGTCAAAGATGACCTGGTCCCGTATTCATGAAACCGTTCTCATGCTCAAGCATGGATTCCGTGCTCAAGCTATCTTTCTTGTAACCCATCTAAATCATGCCCGGGCGCACAGGGACCTGAGAACTTGTTACAGCTATAGTTGGACCTAAACTAAGGTGTTCAATGTGAAATTACCCTGAACACCTTAGCTTCAGCAATATCTCTTATTGAAAAATCTTAAGTTTTGGAATTTCCTTAAGTTAAGGAATGTTGATGAAAGTGGATCAGAGAGGTAATTGTTTCGGTGACGGGTACGATGCTAACCTCTACCGTTTCTCTCTAGAGAGTCAACGTCTAAAACTAAACACTCACCCTCAAAATGTCAAATATAGCCAAGACAAAATCATAAACATTTCTAAAAGAAGGGGTGTTGTCTTGATGTGTAACACATAGTTATATATATTTATCTCAAATTTGGTTAAAATGCTCTCTCATTTCCCCCCTGGTTTCCTTAGTGTTTCCTGATGTCCTAATTGGTCATATACGTCGCTTTTGTCCTCTTTGACGGTAAGTCCGTTGTCAGTATGATGTGGCCGGAGGGAGTGTCCTGCTATAGTGTCCAGACTATGACATTGCAATGAAATTGCTCTTTAAAGGGGTTAGGGTCCTATGGTTGGTGCTGCTCCTCAACTCCCTGTGCTATAGTACTGCTATACAAATCCCTGTGCTATAGTACTGCTCGACAATCCCCTGTGCTATAGTACTGCTCGACAATCCTATGTGCTATACTAGTACTGCTCCACACCTCCCTGTGCTATATTACTGCTCTACAAGCCCCCGTGCTATAGTACTGCTCCACAATCCCATCTGCTATACTAGCACTGCTCCACAATCTCCTGTGCTATAGTACTGCTCCACAAGCCCATCTGCTATACTAGTACTGCTCCACAATCTCCTGTGATATAGTACATCTCCACAATCCCAGCTGCTATACTAGTACTGCTCCACAATCTCCTGTGCTATAGTACTGCTCCACAAATCCCTGTGCTATAGTACTGCTCCACAAATCCCTGTGCTATAGTACTGCTCCACACCTCCCTGTGCTATATTACTGCTCTACAAGCCCCCGTGCTATAGTACTGCTCCACAATCCCTGTGCTATATTACTGCTCTACAAGCCCCCGTGCTATAGTACTGCTCCACAATCCCTGTGCTATATTACTGCTCTACAAGCCCCCGTGCTATAGTACTGCTCCACAATCCCTGTGCTATATTACTGCTCTACAAGCCCCCGTGCTATAGTACTGCTCCACAATCCCTGTGCTATATTACTGCTCTACAAGCCCCTGTGCTATAGTACTGCTCCACACCTCCCTGTGCTATAGTACTGCTCCAAAATCCCATGTGCTAAAGTACTACTCCACAATCCCCTGTGATATAGTACATCTCCACAATCCCATCTGCTGTACTAGTCCTGCTCCACAATCCCCTGTGCTATACTAGTACTGCTCCACACCTCCCTGTGCTATATTACTGCTCTACAAGCCCCTGTGCTATAGTACTGCTCCACAAGCCCATCTGCTATACTAGTACTGCTCCACAATCCACTGTGCTATAGTACATCTCCACAATCCCATCTGCTATACTAGGACTGCTCCACAATCTCCTGTGATATAGTACATCTGCACAATCCCATCTGCTATACTAGTAATGCTCCACAATCTCCTGTGCTATAGTACATCTTCACAATCCCATCTGCTATACTAGTACTGCTCCACAACTCCCTGTGCTATATTACTGCTCTACAAGCCCCTGTGCTATAGTACTGCTCCACAATCCCTGTGCTATATTACTGCTCTACAAGCCCCTGTCCTATAGTATGCTCCACAATTCAATGTGTTATAGTATGCTCTACAATTCTTTGTGTTATAGTACTGCTCCACAAGCCCCCGTGTTATAGTACTGCTCCACGTTCCCCCGTGTTATAGTACTGCTCCACAAGCCCCCGTGTTATAGTACTCTGTGAGAGCGAGAGTGTGGGTAATGAAACTGTAAAAGAACTTGAACTTGACTTGAACTTGTAAACGTACGATCGTACAAGGCGTCTAACGGGAGACAGTAGTAATTGGCCTTCGGATATATTAGCAGTCACCAAGCTACTATCACATATATAAAGCAAATTAATAAGTGACGTATATTCCATGCATTTAAGAAGGTTATGGTATATACCATAATTGAAGTTGACATTTAACCGAGAATCGATTTGAATTCCTAAAACGTTTAATAATACTCTGAACACACCAGTTAAGGTCCAAACATAGCTTCACTGTAACAGATTATCAGGTATCTGCGATCTAGAATGTGTAGCAGTGCTAGACGTACTGAGTCGATCGTAGAGTTCGGAGAGTCCAGGGTTCGAGTCCCGGTTTGGCTGTACATTGTTACAAGAAGATCTAGTTACGACATTTTTTTGTGTGTTTTAAATTTGTTTTGAATGGTGACGTCTTCTTTTATGACTAGCTATGTCGTATGATCGCGGAACATTCCATGTTTACATAATTCTAATAATAGTCATAACTCGGTACCCGGAGTTTCCCGAAATAAACTGGGTAACGACAACATCCTTTCGATTCTTTAAACGTTCAGGTCAAAAAAACGAATTATATGTGTATACAGTTTACAAAATAAATGAAGGACCAGTTATAATGTTGTGAAAGAAACACGTGTACAATTCAATATTAAACATGAATGGCCTTCCCATTGTTGTCGACGTTACAGAAAACCGCGCCAAACGCCAACACATAATTTAACTTCTCCCAGAGGTGATGTTTAATTCAGTGACATCATGTTCTCAAGTACTTGTTAATTCTCTGCGTAAGACGTTGTAAATCATATTGGTTAGGAGGTCAGTATATTTCGTGCGGACATTGGTCATTCCGAAACACAGGTAATACTTACCAGGGTCAATACCTATTAGATCGGGTTAATAAAACAAAGTGAAAACTAGAATTAATGACGTTTTCTTTGTCATTAAAATTAAACAAGATTCAGAATAATGTTGTCCATCAATTAAATAAAAAAGTAAATAACAAAATAAAAGTAATTTAGTTTAAATTGGTGAGGGCAATTTCAATTGGAATATTAGAAGCTAGTGAAAATATTTGGGATATATTCCGTGTCCAGTCTCAAAGTCTCTTTCATTTGTTTCATAATCAGTTTATGCTGATGCAACAAAACATTCACAATTTGCTAAAACTTTGAACCTTTTACGCAACTCACTTTTCAAAGTTGATGGAAAAACTAAGTAAAATATCAACAAACATTCCATTTTAATGACAGATATCCCAGCAAGCAACAAGACACATATAATGACTATAGGGTTTATAGTTTTACAGAAGAAGTCATCAGAACTTTTTGCACTGTTAAAGTTATTCTGATAACCTAAGGAACTCGTACATATATAATTATCGTTGCTTTATACCCTAATTTCTTCAGAAAACCACCCACTGATGCATTCAACACATTTGATTCTTTTACCATAGTAGGTGAAGGTCAATCGTTCATAGAAATTTGACCCTTCACCCCAGCTTCAGGACAAATATAATGACTTTAAGTCTCATGGTCTTATAGAAATAGTTTTAATAAATGTTGATACGCACGTCGCACCATCAGATAAGCTCACATGACTCTCAGCATCCTCGCGTACAGGTACACAGCGTTAAAGATACACGTGTGTATTGTTTACAACACAATTCCAATCAGCGCAACTCGATCGCCACTGCACAGGGGATCGATACCGCTAATACTGACCAACAGGTGAGTCTGCCAGGTGATGAGCCAGGTACGATTGTCTGTGTATTAATCAACACAATACCATCGATCGCCCACCTGTATATTTACCTGCGTGTCTACCTGGACATATCCAGCCATCACTTATTCATACGATCGTATTAAAATCTGGTCTCCTAGCGACACTCAAATATTTCGACACGTAATTGTGTGTACTATTCTCCGCAGTATCCTTACCTGTTTGTAACAATTCAGGTATAACGGCTGCTACCGTCACAGTTATTTACATGGTAATTTATTTATTGTTCGATAAGTTATGTGAACAATATACTTGTAACAGGAGAAGAAAAATGCACAGCCAGACTGGGATTCGGACCCGGGACCTCCGAACTCTAGACAGGCGTTAACGTCAACTCATCGTCAGCAAGCAACCCAGTCCAGTTCCGCTACATTATAAATAAGTAAACAGATAACTCAAAGAATCTATTTCCTAGAGGGAAAAAAATAAAGAGTTCAAAACTGATTCTGAAGTATCATGAAAACTTCAAATCCAACAATCTTAATCTAAATGTTATCATGTTACCGTTAAAAATATCATATGAAAATGTTTAAAATTTCAGTTTCTCAAGATAAACATTAACGTTTTCGTTTCCTTGTATGATGGGTTTCTAGACACAAAAAATCCGCTGACCCTGTTGCAGCTTAGAGAGAGTACACATAAAACACGGAAATCTATGACATTGTATTAAACATGAAAAGTTGCTTCAACATTTATGGCTTGAATTTCATACACGTGAAAACGTCAAGAAAATGTCCAAAAAAAATGTTCCAAATACGGTTTGGAATTCAGTCACGTCAAGTGAATACTTGAAATCGTATTACCGGAAACGTGGTTTACATCGGTTTCAGGGGAACAGTATATTTTTGCGATCAACCGATAAATTCTCGATGGCGATCCTGATCGTTCTTAACTGTTAAAAGAATAATTCAATAAAATCTAATCTATGCGCGTACACAGTGGCACTGAAAATTGATTTGAATGAATCAAGCCTATAGAGTGATCTATAATTCATTGACCGTATTTCTTGATCAGTTTAAGATATGTTTTTGCTATTATTCAGTATTCTAAAGCTTTATTACCATTCGTTTCTTGATGCGTTACAACAAAAAGAGATACACGGTATATATACACCACAAGGTCAAATGTATTATTTAGTAAACAAAAATATACAGTGCGATTAATCCAAGGGGCACAGGATAATAGTCTTTGTCTGGAAGAATGCAGTGATAAAAAAAACTTTCAAATTTGTCCAAATGAACTAACTTTGCCCCTTTTCAATGTCACAGGGTCAAACACGTTAATACATATTGTAAATAATTTTCCGAATGAAGCCAGTAGCATGCTTGTAAAGAAGTTTATTTAAAAGAATGACCTCGATCTACTTTCAAGGCTTCATGGGTCAAATGTGTTAAGACCTTCAAGCTAATTCTTCTGAATAACCAAGAGGTATACATCGGGTAGCGATATTTATCAAGTCTCATGTTTGAATGAAGGCTATCAAGCTTGCTTCCATGAATGAGTTAAACCCACTTAAAAGGCAACGAGGGTCAAATGTGTTAAAACATGTTAAAACGATTTCTTATGAATAACCAAGAGTCATAGACTCATGATATAGGGCCAAAAGCATGCTGTCTATTTAGGGAACGAAATGAACTAGACCAACTTTAAAGGATGCAGGACTAAAGTCAGTTGAGTAATGGTGTACGTTTCGACTATTTAGTGAGACTTTAAAGTTTTGTTTTTAGTGACGCTATGGTGTCATGTTCCCTAAGTTACTTTTTTTCTGTTTCCCTAGGAATCGCCCGGCAGTGACAGTGATGGTTACATCCAACAGCCTACGATTCGAAATCAATCGAACACCAAACAGGCTCCCGTGCGCCGTTCCCAGCCACAACCCTACGCCAGCGCGCGCTACGAGAGGTATGAGGGGGACCCGCCAACACTACAAGACCGCGAGATGAAAGGACGCGCCAATCTCGTCAAGTTCTTTAAAGATGACGACCGTCTACACAGGGGCGTGACCGTCTCCATCAACGACCGCCAGTTCAAGTCGATAGAAAGTCTGTGTGAATATCTCAACAAGAAAATCGACACCAAAATGGGGGTCCGACACATTTTCAATCTCAAAACCAAGAAAGAAGTGAAGTCTGTCAAGGAGCTGGAGCGAGGTGACATCTGCATCGTGTCGAGTTCCCAGCGTTTCAAGAAAGATGTGATAATGTATAACTTGTTGATGGACCAGCCAATCAGTCCCACCAAGAGCCTCACTACCAACAGTCACAGGTCGTCACGTGAGCAGGGCCGAGCCACTCACGAGCGTGCGCAGTTCAACGACTCCAGGACTTCAAACTCCACGGCAACCAACAAGCAAGTCACCTTCACCATTATCAGTAACACGGACCGCTACAGCAAGGAGAAAATGATCCTGAATCCTAACACAACACAGCCGTTCGAACGGATCCTCGAAGATATGGGGACCATGCTCCAGCTTAAGTACCCGCCAGCAACCGGCATCTTCTCCTCCAGAAAACCCTATCAACAGGTTCGTTTTGTAGTTCTTCTAAAGTCTTTACCGACATTTTGTCGCAAGAATAGCGCTACAGTGCTAATGTTGACTGTTTGAAATCTGCGACTTTAGGTAAAAATTCTTGCATCTTGTAACTTGTATCTTGACATAACGACATAGGTTATCTGTGTATGCTATTCATCTTGACCAAACACTAAAGGACTGACCTTCTTTTTGACGGCGTATACGGTAGTATGAACGCAGCTGGCAACGAACATATTTCTTGGTGCGCGTTAGAGTCCGAGTTTACTAGTATGGCTATATATCACGCTACACGAAATCAGGATTAAAGTATAGCTGAAATTGCATGGACACGTTATATGTTGTTGTTTTTTAATGTCACATATCTGCCTGATGACATTACTGTCATCGTATCTACCATGTGACATCATAGCTACGGTGTGCTATGATATCTACTTTGTGAATTGTTATTTTGTGACTGTTGATTGACTTCTAATAGCGAATTGCTTTCCATGTGTTTCAGATTTACAGCTTCTCACAGCTCAACAGAGAGGTCAAGGTTAACGACTGTTTGTTCGTGTGCGGGAAGGAGAGATATCCGGAAGAGCTTGGAGTAACTGATACTAACGAAGAAAGCTTTTCGGAACAAGAACCAGAATCGGAACCTGTAAGAAAAAGTAAGAAGGGACCACCCGTAAACAAAATAACGCCTCTAAAACGACGGAACGAGCCATCCACCGACTTGAATCAGAAAGAAAACGTCAGTCCTCCACGCGGTAGAGCGGGAAAGGAACCAAAGAAAGCGAACAAGACACCAATATACGAAGCTGAGCCACGCCGACAGCCGACCAAGGGAAACAAGACGTCTCGCTACGAGGAGGATAACGAGTACTCTAATCAATCGAGGTACGGGGGAGATGAAAGCAAGAAGCCAGCAAGAACATCAAGGCAGCAAGATCAACCGCAGCCGAGAAAGCCGAACAAGTCATCGCCGCGATACGAGGAGGACGAACAGCGGAAACCTAACAAGAACTTTCAGCAACAGAAGCAGCAGCCAGAACATGGACGACCGAACGGACACACTAGGTTCGAGGACGAGGAAGACGAGTTTGACCGGTCACGTGGGAGCGATCTGAAAGACGACGGTGTGGAGAGGGAGCAGAACGGTGAACCCAGCAGTGAGGAGGAGGATGACGAGGATGATGAGACGCCATATCCGCAAACGTCACGCACCAGAAAGCAAGAAAGGATGGAGACGCCAGAGTACTGATTTCAATGACGTCACTTCTATTGTAACGATATCATAGCCAGCTTAATTTCTCATTATGTCACAATAAAATGCGTTTTTATATCGTGACGTCAAAATCAAATGATCTATATAAATACGTTTTGATTCGTCGTTTGGCCAGTTGTATAGTGCCCGGATGTTATAACGCCATGCATTGATGTGATACAGTCGCACCCTGGGGACGTATCCAGACTTTCTTAGGCTATATTCTAGAACTGTTATTTGGAAAGGACAACCTGAAATAACATCGATATGCAGAATTTCTAATCAAATGCGACGATGTCTTCTTATTGCTACCAATATCCCGGAGACCGATACTGTATTTGTTTCTAGTTTAATCTTTGTTTTTTGGCGTTCAATTGGCTAGAAGAGAAGCTCGTCTATCAAAATAGAACTCCAACATTTAAACAATGGAAATAAATCGTGTTTTCCTGAAGCGTATTCAATTTCTCGGGGTTAATCATTAAGAGTCATTTGAAATTCAGTCTCGTAACTAAAAACGTGTATGTTTTAGCTTTCTTTGTTGAGATTCAATCTTTCTTCACGACCTATCATCATGGAAAAAAATAAACCTCAACAGAAGGTAAAAGCACGTTAATTAAACAGGTGAGCGCATAACTCCTCACGGGATGTTTTCGTAGAAAAAATACTTTAATAATGTTTAAAATACACATGGATTGTCGTCGTTGGTGACCTTTATAAATAGTTTCGTTCCCGGGAGGAGTTAGAATGCGTTACTTGTATTCATGGTTCAATCATGTTAATTATGACGTCATTGCTATTATGATGTCATATCTTGGCATCACGAGTGGATAATGACAAAAAAACTGCTAACGTTTGTGATCACAGTATATATAAAAAATATACACAGGATATGTAAATAGTTTATTTATTTATTTGATCTATTTTATTTTCCAATTCTGTAATATAAGCAAACATTCACAGAAAATTTTACGATTAATTAATTTCATTATTTTTTGCTCAATCGGGAAACGTCGGCATTTTCCGTAAACGAGTATTTTCTTGTTTACGGAGAGTGCCGACGGTGTCCGATTGATTTCATGCTAAGAAACGGAAAGTATCTGGTCTAATTGTTGTAATCTTTGTGGTGAAAAATATTTGTGTGTTATTAAGTTATCGCTGTTTGTCGTTGATATCATACCGTTATGTAACTATGGAGATTGTATAAAAAGTCCTATCGTCATTGTTATTTTTATGATGTTATATACCAATTAAACGTTTAATACAGAACAAATACACATCGAATTGTTTTTTTTTTTACTTTACCATAAAAAATACAGGTATGAATATTTAGATCAAATTAAAGACTTATCTACTACGTGATAGATTGCTAGCAACATGCTTTTTCTGTATTTAACGGTAAACAACAGGACGATAACCAAAACGCTTACCCTTCCATAACACCTGGTTCAAACCTCTGCCTTTCCTGTTTCGGGATTTCGTCCGTGCACGTGTGAAGCTATTTTGTTCTGTTTTATTTCCAAAAGATCTGACCTCTAATAAATACCTGATAATTAGCAAAGCATACCAATATCCGGATATTGGTTTGGTTTGGTTTAATTTTGTTTAACGTCCTATTAACAGCTAAGGTCATTTAAGGACGTGCCTCCATGTGTGTAGTACTAGTGTATGCGTGCTTGCGTGTGTGTATGCAGGAGACATGGTATGTTGGTGTGCCTGCCTCCTTATGATCTGATGCCGACTTTATAGTGCTATCTCACCGAAGGCACCAAGCACAGCCTTCCGCCCGGTCACATTATACTGACAACGGGTGAACCATCTGTTGTCATTCTGCTTATTGCTGAACGTTAAGCAGGGAATAATAACTACGTGTACCATTTTTTTCCGGCCTGGGGACAGAACCCATTGCCTTCTTCACCTGGGCGAACGCTCAACGATCAAGCCAAAAATTATGTGTTGCCAAGCAAGGCGCTAGGAAATAAAAGGTAAAAAGTAGTTAGAAAGATAAAAAAACGAAAATATTGCAATGGGCGCAGTAGATTTATTTTGGTCGCTTTTGTGTCCCCAAATAGAGGACAACAAAGCATAATCCCCAATTCTGCAGGGAGGTCACACATTAGTCGCCTCCTACGAATAAAGGTAATTTTGTTGGTAAGTTCTACAATCTACCACACACGGTAAAATAGAAGGAGCGATGATTTATACCGCTCCTATCCTTATACACATCTTAGATTGCATTTTACAAGCACATGTACCTAAATGTACAATATATATCGCAGACATGGCTGACTGGTACTTTTATTATAAAACGTTAAGTCAATGTTGCAAATAATATACATAGGCAATAAACTTCAACACATATTTAGATTTATACATTGACGAGTTTATTTTTATTGAAGACTGAAGCTAAAACGATAGTAATTCATTTGGAATAAATTTCACTGACTGTGTAAATACATAATGATACTCTTCTCCGATATCATAGCATATCATATACAACCAACATAAAGGTTCTATTCTCGGGATATTTGCTCATCAGCCAGTCTATATTGGGAATTTACATGTTGACGTCTCGTCTCCAAATGACCCCCGCTGTTGCGAGGACGTTAAACCCCACTAACAAACACGTCTGGAGTTTACACATATGTCCCCATTACAATAATGGCTAAATAATTACCGAAGATTCTTAGACCCCTCATTGTTTTAAGAACAATTAATATATAAATGTTTGACACAATTATATACCAACTAAAACGGTACTCGTTGATTGTTCCATCACACCCTCACGACTTATTGTTTTCTAGACTTGGGCGGAACGTTATACATGTCATCTGCCTTATAACAATTAATAAAGATTCTCTAACTAAATTCATAATTCTACGATAGGAATACCCCTACCGTAACCACATTTTCCAAAAAAGACTGATGCCTGTCGTCAATTCATGATCGAACCAGTTTTACGTCATTGAATACTGCGATACCGTTTTTTTCGCACAAAGAATGTGACATATATTTATCCAAGGGTTACGCTAACTAAAGCTCTTTGCACCCCTGGAATATATCATAGCAACATCGAAGGCTCAGTGTGTAGCATAGTGTTGATGAGACTAGAAGACTAGTTCGATCCTTTGATGAACATCAAAAGAATCTCGCGGTCGCGTAACGGTAAAATTGACTTACTTTGAAGTCGGGTGTTGCCCCTTTGTAATCTTCAAAGGACAGATATCAGCCTAGCGCCTGGGTATCGAGGATGGGTCCTTTGTATTATGTATCATACTGCGTATATATACGAACTGTAGGGTTTGAGATATGTGCCACGCCCCTGTGATTACTGGTGTTGACGTAAAGTGAATGGATAGGGCACTCTATCACCAAGCCGACCGGGGCTGGATTCCCCGTGAAAAGGTATGGGTCACCTGCTCGACCTTGTGTGTTTTCTCCGGGTACTCCGGTTCCTCCCACATCATGACACTTTACTTCTGCATATACATCACCTACTTTGTTACCATCCAACCGGTTTTATTTCGTTTAAAACTTTAAACAAACAAAACCTCAACACACACAACGCGCCACCTTACAAATAACTATAGGTCATGGAGAATTCATCACTGGTCCTCAATACTTTTAAAACAAAATACTCTTCAGACAGTCCATGTTACGTTAATGATATTGGTTAAATTGACATTAACATCGTATTGATATTGAAGGGAAAAAATCAATTATAAACTCTGCCATTTTTATAATCAATGTTTCAAATAATCTTCGAATGTTTTGAGAACAAACAGCAGCCATGATACAGTAGCCGTTGGAGACGACGATGTAAATATTGACAGTGATACGGTACATCAGATAGATTGTGGTACATGACATCCATTATATTACAGAACACACGTGTCTACCACTCCAATCTCCATTCCGTCTCCCGAGAGAGACGGCTGTTCCATCATGATAATGATAAGTGACCAGACGACGCTCTGATAACAACATCGTGAGGGGGGTAAAAGGTCACGGCTGTACGTTTGGGATTTCATCATATTTACAGATAATTATTGTTCAAATGTAATGCTAGTTTATCTGGTCCAAATTTATATTATCGGAAACAACTAGATACTGTAAAATCAATCTTCGCCAGTGTTCATATATATACATGATTCTGCTTTCAAGCTACACATTCATTAAAGTTTAAAAAAAACAAGACATTGAGCCGGGATGGCCATTTTCACGAAGTTTGATTAACATATATATATTCTGGAGCTGGATTCGTTTAAAATATTCCTGCTCCTTTGCTGCCACATTTTTCAGTTTAACAGCAATGTATACCATTCACTCATGGACGCTACACACCTACCAGTGAGGTTTAAATCTAGTCACCCATTCTTACGGAGTAGTATTTGAAATTATCTCCATGGAGCCGTGCTCTGCTACCCAAGAGGGTTACAACCTTTGTTATACAACAATCTGCTGGCCAATGAATATTCCGTGTAAACAGGCAGTCTTCTTTTTGATGTTTAACTGTACAAGACCCAACCCCTCTGTCCCCAAAGGAACCACGCTCTTCGTTACGAGAACATTGATTAATGAATACTCCAAGTCAATTTTTATTCATGTCCCTTTATTCACACCCAAGGAGTAGTATTCTAAAGACTTTTCACATAGTTAGACCCACCACTCATTCCCCAGACAAATGGTCCACAAGTATACCTATGGAGCATGCCTAAGGTATCCTCAAGCACCGGAATATCGTTGGAGCAACCTGCCCAGGACGGCAACTGCAGCAAGGATTGTGGGCAACACATTTCTAGAGGTTTGAGAACAAGCGACGAGGAGAAAAGACCAATGGTATAATATACGGGGAAATCAGCAGAGAGGACGGGGCCATGAGAGGAAGGGAATCGAAACGGGCTACAAGGGCGTGGACAAAATGGAAGCTGCCGGAGCGGAAACGCAAATGGACAGACCTGCGGCGATATATGACCCATTTCCTGTTGCCGTCGGTATAAGGACTAGTTATGGAGCCCAAGCGCCAGCTTTGCCAAGAACCCACTTTGATGTCCTGAATATTAAAATCACAAAACTAAGTCTGGGGTAGAGAATTCAGGGTTTTGCAGGGGAGCTTCACTTTACCATAATGGTGAAATGAAAGTTTTTAGCATTTTTTTTGTATAAACAGTTAACTCTCTCCATAGTACCACTTAAACAGATTTGGTTTAAAAAAGTGAAATAGAAATAATAGTGCTAAAACCCTTCATTTCACCATCATGGTTAAGTGAAACCCCCTGCCCCACCCTGAATTTCTCTACCCCAACCTTAATTTTTGTGATTTTCATATACGGAACATCAAACTGATGTAAACTAAAAGAAAAGAAATAATGAAAAAAAATGGTCATAAAAGAATTGATGGTATCCTTTATTTCACCATGAGGCAGTTCATATACCCATAATGGTGAAATGAACCGTTTCATTTCACCATGGCCTTCATATTACCATACCCACACTGGTTATAATGAAAAAAGAAGACATTTTTAAAGTTATATAGATAATAATTTATTACCAGACATATATATATATACAAAAGTAATCTCATGGTGCTCAGTACCCATGTGGTACTATGGAGAGAGTTAACTGTTTATACATAATCATCTAGAGAGTTCCTCCAGATGGAGTTTGACACTACAATCACATTGTTATGTTCCATGAGTTTTTTGATAAATACGAGACTTTAAATATAAGAATTTTATCACAACCTCGTAGGAGTCGGGTCCTTGTGGCTAACCACAATCTCGTAGAAGTCGGGTCCCTGTGGTTTACCACAATCTCGTAGGAGTCGGGTCCTTGTGGCTAACCACAATCTCGTAGGAGTGGGGTCCCTGTGGCTAACCACAATCTCGTAGGAGTCGGGTCCCTGTGGCTAACCACAACCTCGTAGGAGGCGGGTCCTTGTGGCTAACCACAATCTCGTAGGAATCGGGTCCCTGTGGCTAACCACAACCTCGTATGAGTGGGGTCCCTGTGGCTAACCACCATCTCGTCGGAGTCGGGTCCCTGTGGCTAACCACATCCTCGTAGGAGTCGGGTCCTTGTGGTTTACCACAACCTCGTAGGAGTCAAGTCCCTGTGGTAAGCACCCTGTTGAGAACATCAATAAAGCACATCTGTGGAAGAGGTCTGATCAATTCTACAAAGTCACTAAGGCAACTGTTACAATAACTCAGTACTTATCATTAGGAAACCAGTACTGCTGTCAAGGATACATAATTATATAGCTACCATGTTGCACGAACAAATTTTCTTTGTGATTATACACTGCTAACTCCATTGTTTACCAACCATTGAATGCCTCCCTGGTCTTTGCTCATGATTTTTTTATAATAAATATTTTGGTATACCAATATTTTATAGTGATTTGTTTCCAAATTTTGGTTTTAAATTTTAGTTGTTGGTTCTCATAACAACTTACTGGAATATCATGATTGTAAAATGTCACTTTTGCTTTAAGAATGTGAAATCATCTTGATGTATTCTTTTAACGTCAAACTTACCAGAATGTAAGGTGGAAGTGTAATGAGGGTAACGCAGTAAAGAAGATATCCAAAAGTCGATGAATGAATATTAGTAATTGATGTACACTAATGTAACAAAATCGAGGATTTTTAGCTTAAAGGCTAGCCTACCCAGCTGCACCAATTGGTATAAGCAGGCTGGGAAGTACTCCTATGATAAACCGGTGTCTTCTGAAGGGGGAGATAATGACTATCAGTCAATTTTAAAACAGAGACGTGATTACCCTGAGAATCTACCAGTGAGTCACTACAAGCTTGGAAGACCTTAACTACCACTAGTAAATAATCACAGTATGTCGGTCACACAAATGTTTGTAAGATATTAACAATGAACACTAAGGTTAAACCTGCATTTATATACAACCTTTGAGAAGTCGAAATAGCGGTCTCTTAATGCAGGTGGTCTCTTAAAAGTGGTTATTTTCACAATGAAATCCCAACAATTAGGAACATTAAAAGTGGTCTCTTAACACAGGTGGTCTCTAAATCGAGGTTGTCACATGAGTGGGTTGGACCGTATTTATTGTGACAGATTTATCAAACTTCAACTTGAACTCTTTTTACAGTAATCAAGTTAACTTATTGGGAGAACAACTTCATATAAGTGAATACATGAATTATCAAAAAGTTCAGCACAGCTCAATGTTTTCAGATCCCAATTTGCTTAGCAACAATTTACTGATGACATAATTTGAAAATTACTGAGATTCAAAATGTTCATTGCTTGAAACATGAAAAATAGTTCTTTATTTTTTTGCCTGTTCACCTTTTCTTGCTCCTCCATGAAAATTCAATAACTGCAGGCGTTTTTTTTTTAGAAAATAACAAAACACTTGGTCCATGTCATCAGGGTCAAAAAACATGCATCTACCATCATCAAAATGACTGAGATAAAATCTCAAAAATGTTATTCATTTGTGAAAAATTCAAACTATGAAAAAAAAAAAAAAATCTAATCTCTGTAGTTCTCTTTGAAATTGAAATGTACATAAAACAATTTCACCCGTGACAACAAATTTCGATCAAAACTGGATCTAATTAAAACATCACAACACGAAACTGCACCAAATAATAATCGGAGGTGTCTATTTCAGTTTTTAAACAAGTTAATTAAATTATCAATATTGAGATAAAACTGGAGACTATACACACAAAAATATGTGTCTCCATGTGACACTCAGTGTAAACATTTTGGCCTCTTTCATTGTGTTTTAGTTTTCATTCAACAATGTGATGTATAAGTCATTTTATTGTGAAGTATGCCTGTGTGTCTGTTAATAGCATGAATCGGAGGTGCTGCAGTAGAAATAACACATTAATAATGTCTTAATTAAAATGCTAGATTTAATTGGACTCTGGAGGGATCAGTGTTGGCTAGACTTGGTGCTAGCTCGGTAAGCCCTGCTTCCCTGGTCCCTCCTATCCTCTCCAAATCAAGCTTGTATTCTAAGGCAGTGATTATGTATTGCACTACTTTTCATGATTTAATATTCAGTGGAGAAGATAAATAAATTTCACCAATGTTTGGAATTTCATTTGTGAGAAAAAGGTTCATTCCATGTTCGAAATAGCAAAAATCTCAAAGGTGTGATGTTATAAATGATCACTTTGGGCTTTAACTCCAAAGAGTTTGCTAATAATTCTAATTTTCATCAATTTTTGACATTTTTACATAAACCCAGTTTTCAATGGTAACCTACAACAATTACATAGCAATGGAACATTCATCAACTTGTCTTATAACCTGATCAAACAAACTGAAATAACTCAACAACAATTACTTCCATGATCTCAAATACTTAGACATAGGCACATTAACCCTTTCACCCCTATGAAACTTTAGTAGACTCTACCATTCATTGATATGGATGAGTCCATTATGGTCTACAGTGGTGAAAGGGTTAAATGATTTGAGTAGGTTACGTCATGCTTGACTATGGAACCTCAACTGGAGACAATCTTAACCATTCCATACCTGTCAGAAGGTAATATTTGGAAATTGACTCTGTTAAACAAAATTACAAAATTCTTTCTTAATAATACCGAATCAAATATAATTTTGCAACCTCAAAAAAGTGTACATGAAAGTCCCAATAAAAAACATCAGACAAACTTTGGTTGCATTTGTGTACCCCGGTTGAAACAGTTCAGATCGATGGCACAGAAATATTCCAAGAGAAATGAAAGCACTTGGACCGAGCTATTGACAGATCTAAAAAAAATGTACAGTTTCGGTGAATAAATAACAATATATATCAAGAATAATATGTCCTTCTTTCACTCGTCCACAAAAATATATAATGTATCTTAAAATCTACATGTGGCTTGACCTTGTTTAATAAAGAAATCATGCAAACGAGCCCTAGTCATCATTTTAGTTTCGGTCTGGCACGTCTCAATCTACACGTGCTTAATATTCCTGAGGTCAGTCTCGCTTCAGATTGGTGCCTATCGTTTTCTTTCAAACGGTTGAACCGGATACGGGAAAAGGGGCTTTTATCTAACGACTAAAGAATAAGCTTCAGTAGGTATCACAGGTAATTATGGACCTAACAGATTTTTTTTTATTTGAGCTGTTGCTAAAATACTTATACCCTCCCCAGTTATAAGCATCGGAAATATAACTATCATTTTCACAAATAATCAAACACAGTTCAAACTGTACAATATTACATGGCCGTCTGAAACAAGAATTGTAAGAACTAACACTCTGACCTCCTAAAGTCTAGCTTCTGGTAGTAATTAACAAAATTTCATTCATAACAAAAATGAAAATGTAAAGCTAACAACTACCTTACCAATTGGTAAAAGGTACAAAGTTTCATTGAAATTTATACAATTCTTTAGGATAAGTAGTCTTGACAATCTTGCATCAGCAGACAGACTGATAGGCACCTTAATTCCAGTAAACTATCTAAGTTCAATGTGCGGGGTATAATTAAGTAGTTGACACAGTGCCTTTAAGTTGTTTTATTTCAGTTAAAACAAAATTACACTAAATCAAGTTATCAATACACTAAAATATTTTTTATGAACATTTTCAAAAAAAAATGTTTCCCTCAGCGTACTGCCTGGAAAGCATTAATATCTTGTTAACCTACTACAATAACTGAAGTTAATTAGGTAACCAACCCAATTTTCTTATCTAAATGTACCTTATTATTTTTTCTATTGTCAGTTCTAGTAATACTGGCATAATCTACATTTTGTGTTTTTAAATGTACACCAACATTCTAAATATTTATTACATGAAATTAAATGCACATATACCGTACCATGAAAAGGACTTTTTTTTATCTCAAGATTTAAAATAAAGATCACCTTACCCAAAAAGCCAATTTCACCAACATCTGTCTGGAGATGAAAAAAACAACAATTTATGAACTTACTCTTTAAAGACCCCATTACGTGTCTGTTACAGACATAGACTGAACCTCAGCCTAATCTTTCAGCAAAGACATGTTAAGTACCCATTCAAATTCATGTCAATGCTATACAAATCAGTTAATTTGGCCTGGTTTGAATAAAAAATATTTTTGACATCTTTCAAAAAGAACAATAACCCTTAAAATTGTTCACAACCCCCCCCCCCCCCCCCCCCCCTCCAAATTTCTTAATAAAATGGAGTGGTTTCCCTTTGCTAGTGTTTCCACCATCCTTTGAATTGTGTGTGAACAACAGCCTTCTCTTGTGGACTAAACTGTAAAATTGTCGTGATGGCATTCATCATCTGTTGTTTAGCTTGTGGATCTACACTTATGAGAAACTTGTAGGTGACATTCTTAAGATATTCCAAGTTTGCTCCTTCTCTTATTTTGTCTCGTTCACTTTTTCTAACAGACTCCTTCATATTGTCGATTGTATCTGATAACGACTCTGCTTGTGTACTAGCAGAAATCTGTAGATCTCTAAGTGCCAGTTCAATTTCATGTTTCTGTTTCCGTAAAGAATTTATCTCGACATCCTTTCGTGCTTGCTCTTGACTGAAATAGATAAGATTCGCGTCACCATGACCTAGATTCAGCAGCCGCGACACAGCACGCTCCTCTTCTGACTTTGACTGAAGCACGTCCATAGGTAACTCTGCAGACGCACCGGAATCTGGTGGATTCCTCAACTGACTATAATAGGTTCCTTCAATCCTATGCACATTACCTGCCTTCAATTGCCCAATTTCCCGATCTTTTTCTGCCAGCAATGACACAGTTCTTTCCCTTTGTTTTCTCAACTCTATGTCCATTTCACCTATGCGCTGTTTATATTCTGCCGCCAGCGTAGCCGCGTCCTGTTTGTGTTTTTCCTGCAGCGACACGACTGTTTTTTGCATGCTGCCCGTTCTGTGTTTTGACATTTCCATATCCTCGTCCATTTGTAAATGAAGAGTTTTTAATTTGTCCTTCAAGTCTTTGATCTGTGACTTCAACAAGTCAACCTCTTTGGTGTTTCCAACATCCTAAAATGACAATGGCGACAGATTGGTGTGATAACCATGATGAGAAATTTCTTCAGAGACAATATCTAACATACAGTATTAATCTTATTTCAGATTCCGACGTATTGAACTTGAGATGGATCTGGTAAGAAAACACACCATGCAGTGTCTTTGATAACGCGGCTATGCCACACATCATGCTTAGCACAACTTGAGTGAGCAGACAGGTCTACATTCACACAATTAACCAGTGATGTATGTGATGTCAGAACAAGAAATGTGTGTGATGCTATAAAATGTAAATACATGTTCTAACTATTGCAAGAGATTCATTTTTTGCATGAATTCCAGAGGAAACTCATTTACGCATATACTGTAATTCACTTAGGAAAACATAATTTATAGTTAATAAGTACTAAAGCAATATTGAAACATTGTCTTCTGAATCTAAAACTTCACTTAGTGTAAAAAACAATAAACCTTAATTTTTTATCATGCAATTATTGAATTTTGGAGCTCTAACAGCACCTGTATTGAAAACTATCTTTAACTTTAACTTTGTGAATGAACACTACATGTACAGGCATAGTCCATGACAATACATGGTGATACGCAGTATTTTCATACTTGTAGTTGGTCTTAAATTCCTGTAAAACTTAACACATGATTTCCCCCAGGTTAATGCTCAAATTACTTATTACATTGTACTTCCAAAACTTTAAACCAAACGAAAAAATGCACCCCCCCCCCCAAATAAAACTTTGAACTTTTTCAGGTGAATATAAAAGTAATGGAACCCTGTTTTCTGGCCTGATAATTGGTTATTTATGAGTATGTAGCAAGATTCACAAGAATATGATAAATATCTTGACCCAGAATGACCAATAAGTTACCAAATATTCTGTCCAATTTTCAAGACAACCATAAGCAGAGCACCCAAAATAGAGTCTGAAGGCTGATCATGACCCCAAGGCCCCAACCTTGGCAGCCTTCCAACGTATACGTGTCTGGGAATTCAATGTTTTGCACGAGTTAAAAAATATATAGTCCAGTATAACACACAAGAAGGAAAGCAGTATCAAGCTTTGTCCAGAATATTAGACAACAGAGAAGGGAGTACCCAAAACCTTGTCAGTATACTAGACAACAGGGAAGGGAGTACCCAAAACCTTGTCCTGTATACTAGACAACAGGGAAGGGAGTACCCAAAACCTTGTCAGTATACTAGACAACAGAGAAGGGAGAACCCAAAACCTTGTCAGTATACTAGACAACAGAGAAGGGAGTACCCAAACCCTTGTCAGTTTACTAGACAACAGGGAAGGGAGTACCCAAAACCTTATCAGTATACTAGACAACAGAGAAGGGAGTACCCAAAACCTTGTAAGTATACTAGACAACAGAGAAGGGAGTACCCAAAACCTTGTCAGTATACTAGACAACAGGAAAGGGAGTACCCAAAACCTTGTCAGTATACTAGACAACATTATCCAAGAGTTCATACATTAGCAAGTAATTATATATATATATAACCAAAGATAGGGCAGCAGGACCAGTAGTTTTGGTCTACATACCTTTGTACTTTTGTTTTTGAGAACTGACTGAGCCCGTAGTTTGTAGCGCTCAAACTCTTCCTTGACTTTCTCCAGCTCCTCCTTGTATTTGTTAGACTCCAAAGACGTGTCGTCTTGTAGCAGATCTGTCAACAAAAACCTTGTCAGTACTCTTGGTTATACAACTGAAACGTGTTGAACAATGCTTCACAAAATAATATTCAAGCTACAAATTTAATTAGGTCATAAAAAAATAACATTTAGCGATTTCACTGAAATGGGTGACTCCCCCTTTGGTTTCCCTTAACTTTGTTTATATGGGTATAATGATAAAGATGTGTTGACAGTACTATTATTAAAGTTATATTTGTTGCAAAGAAAATATTTTATCAGTTTTACTGTTCAGGTTCTTCAAATCTATTTACAATAAATTTTATTATAAAATTATACAAGCCATAGATTGTGATATTTAGTTTTTTGTATCTTGAACAAAATCTTGTTTCCTTTAGATGACATCACACACAGAAAAACCTACAAAACATAGTTATGTTGCAGCTTTACTCAAACACCAGCTTAGTAAAACACACTTTTTCCTACCATCAATATCAATAGGAATAGCTGCCTTCTGATTGGCCAGTTTCACCTACCATCAATATCAACAGGATTAGCTGCCTTCTGATTGGCCAGTTTTACCTACCATCAATATCAACAGGATTAGCTGCCTTCTGATTGGCCAATTTCAGTAACCCTTTCAAAGTCACCAATTTATCTGCCAACACATGAGGATCTTGGTTAGCGGGGTCCTGGTCTTCATCGCCTAGTTCGGCCTTCCCTGGGGAGTGTGCTGCCCTGGCTAGAACCGTGTTCTCCATGTCTAGCTGTATCAGTCTGTCCTTCAGTTTCTGTGTCGTCTGCTGATCCTGGAATCGAAGGCGCTCATAGTCACCGACAACTTCGGAAAGTTCTGAGATCTTTGCCTCCAGTGTGGACACTCTCTTCTCACTTTGCTCTGATAGTTGTTTGAGCTTATTCTCCGCCTCCAAAACTCTGTGTTGTTCTTGTTGTACCTGTACTCTATACTGGGCCTATTAATTTAAAAACATATATATATATATATAGCGGACGATCTGAAAAATTTGTTTTTATTCTATATTTTCCTTCGCAAGGACTTATTTATTTATTATCTACTATATATATATGTATAAATAAAGCAAAACCTGAAGACTAGTTTAATCGGCTAGCGCTTTCGCCCATCTTGGGGCTCTTTCTTTGAAGAGCCCCAAGATGGGCGAAAGCGCTAGCCGATTATACTAGTCTCCATGTTTTGCTTTATTTATATTTTTACCGTCACATGGACATTTAAAACTATTTATCGCTATATATATCTACATATATCATAGCTGCAGTTCTAGCTTAACGATAGTCAATTTCTTCACATGTCAAGTTCGTTTGAAATTCAGAGTCAATTTATTAACATTTCTCAGGAGTGTTTCTCAAAGGACAATATTTTTCTGGGCAAGATTAACAAAAAATATTTTCAACATCTTAATTTTATTTGAAGACAAACATTTGTATATAGCTGCTATCAATATTAAATAACTCTGAGATTGTATGGTCAGACTCTCTACTAATGAGCTACAGCTTTGAGTTGGAACTGTATCAACAGTTGTTAATGACCACCGATTTTGCCATTTGCGGCATACTTTTATTCTAAAGTCCAGAATGGCCATGTCTATTTCATAAAGAACCATGACTCTGACCTTCAGCTCAGCAACTTCTGTCTGCAGATTGAGGACCAGGGGCGACGGTTCCTTGGCCTTGTCTTCCATAGCTTGGAGTTTGGAGCGCAGACTCTTGATTTCGCGAGTCATTTCCTGTGTCCTTGTCTCAAAGTGCTCAGACATATTGGGTAAGAGTTTCTCCTTCTCTCTCAGGGCAGCTGTTGTGTCCTCCAGCTGGTGAAACAAATTACAAACAGGTAAGAACACATCAAGTCATGACCAGGTACACATCAAATCATGAAACAGTGCACCTGAATCATGACTCAGTACACATAAAGTCATGACAAGGTACACATAAAGTCACAACTGGGCAAACACAACGTCATGACTACCAGGTAAGTACAGATCAAATCCTGGTTGATATCTTCTGTTTTTATCATGATTACAACGTATCCTTTCTGGTAATGTGATTTCACCATGTTTTTCATACAAAGGCATAGTTTCAAAGAATTGTTGTGATATGTATACAGAACCCCTTATCTATACACCTCACTTTGTAGACTTAACTGCAATTGCAATTTTTCTGGCAATAATACAGATTCATGTTAAATAAAAAGAACTTTGTACAGGTATAAAAAAATATATATTTAAAAGATTTCCTTCCTCGCTAAACTACCAAACTAATAGGTATTACCTGGTTTTCCAGCTGTTCTTTAGAGTTGCGTTCTTCGGCGAGCAGACGTTGAAGTTCTCTCAGCATTGAGGCATGGGCATTCTGCTCCTTCTCCCTCTCAGCCTGCTGAGATCGGATCCGGTTTTTCAACTATTAAGACAAAACATTGGTTTTTACACCCTGTGATTGAGAGTGGTGATTGTGGAACTGCCTTGTGTCCTGGGAGACCGATGGTGGGACATGGGAGAAGGAACAGTACAGGTTTATCACGTACAATGTATTTTACAAAAATTAAGTTAAACAGAAAACATACTGTAGACTTACACAACATGTAATTTATAATATTTTAGGCGATTCCTTTACGGCTCACCTCGTTTGATGTCTGTTCCAAGGTCTTCAGTTCAGCCTCATGTTTATTTTGTTGCTCCTCCAGTTTTTTTGACAACTCTTCATTCTCTTGCTGTAAAAAAAAACAGAACCCATTTCTTACTGATAACTTGGAAAACAGATTATTGCACACCATTTTGGTAAATTTGATGATTTAAAGGATCTTGAATTTGTTTTTAATCTATACATGGTTGAAACTACAATGTCATGTAATTCCAAATTTTTATATATGAGCTTGCCAAAAAGGCTTGTCAATGTAAAAACTTTATATTCTATATCTATATAAAATAGTTCTGTGTACTTAGAGAGGTTGGATTTACAAAGAGTAAAACTGACTATGAGGCGTTTCTTATCGCTGACGTAACTGGCCTCCAGCTTCGACTTCTCTTGTGTGAGGGTCAATAGGGAAGCAGTGAGGGTCTGGAGCTGGTCGTCTCTCTCCTCTGTATCCTCCGCATCTGCAGAATTAGTCTGAAATACAATAATAATTGTTTGAACAATATTTCTGCCATAACCTATACATATTTTACCACTCCCTGCCCAAGTAAATAACAGCAGTGCCAGTGATAGACATATCTGCTTTATACCACAAGTGGTTTAAAGGCTGGAAGCATTTATTTTTTATTTATGAGGATGTCGCGACACAGGCATAAGTAATATAAAGTTGCATCGGAAACTTGAATCATGTGTCCAATATCGCCTTCATTGTAATAATGTGAATTTATCCGGGTAGAGCTAGATGTGAATTTATCCGGGTAGAACTAGATTTGAACTTAAAATCATCAGGCAGACAGTTGAACAAAACAATTGTTTTCCCTGTACCATTCCAATAGGCCATTAATATTTTCTATAGTGAAAGCTAATGGGTTAGGTGAAATTGTAGGAGATGTTCTCTTCTTAAATTGCACGTGTCTTGTTGAGTTGCTTTATGACGATTGTTTTTTAAAATATTAACAGATTTCCACACGGCATATCCTATTATCAATGTATCAGAGGCAGAGTGTATTAGTATTAACTCACTTGCAATGGGTCATCAAACTGCCTCCCTTCTGTGTCGCTTTCTGCCGCTGAGGAATCCCCACCATCGTCAGTGGTTGGTGTTCGGCTTGGTTGCCTTGGCGACCTCTCCTCCTTACTAGACTTTGATAAGACCTTGACACTAGCATCTAAGGCCTCCTTCTCTTTGAGCAGACCTTTGTAAGCCTGGACCATATCTGAAACATTGACAATATCCAATATTCGTTAACACCATAGCATCATGCATGTGAACATTCAACCAGACATTCTTTCAAGATGACCGTTTGTTTCAAAATGTAGTGAGAACACCGAACATTAAGAGCTATTATAAGAAAAGTCACATATATTCGCCCTAAATCCTGTTTGCCCCTGCAGGTCGTTTCGCACTAAGATGTTACATATACACTCTAATAAAATTATTTTTATGGCGAAACGTTTTTTGTCTGGTTTAGTTCTGTATGGCCAATACAGTCTTATTTGAGTTTTTTTCTAGGTCTCCATTAGCCTTTTTTTTTTGTCATTAGACGCATTAGATTTGTACGTGGTTGACCAGACTGCACATATATACAATGTAGCTACACCTGCATGAAAGACTTCTGACATCTCAATTGTTCCTGAAACCACAGACTTAGATCCAATTCTGTGGTGAAACATGAAAATAGTGAGTTAACAGATATTCATTACTTAAAAATATTTTATTTAGAGCAAAAACGACCTGAGTTGCAAACAGGATTTTGGGTGAAACAACCCAGATCCGGTATATAAGTTCCAATATTATGTATAGATATTTAAGCGTAACATTTACTATACTATTATATCAAGCAAGATGACATAAAGCAGAATCCACTACATTACAAAACTTGAAATCATGCTGTATCATATATATGGTCTCCAGAGAGTAGTGTTGTTCTGATTAATCGATTTAGTCGACGTCTGGTTGTTTGTTTATGAAAATCGATTAATCAATCCTTGTTTTTAATGAACGATCATAGTTTGACTAATTTAAGTATTAACAAAAAATTAACTCGGATACTGTTATTACCGCCGACAGCGAGTTGTTCGTTCTTGGGCAAAACAACTTGACCGAATGTCTCGCATAACCACGACGCCCGTTTGGCTAGCCGGTCCACCCGACAACCAATCAGAACTTGCGTTTCAATAGAAATGCTGCATGGCTCAGTCAGTGCATGACAATATGGCAAACCAGGAAATTCCGTAGATTAAACTCTATGATTATCTGGGGGCTACTGATTTAAACGTTTGGAAGGTATTGTTTGTCCTTAGCTGGATATCAATAAAACGCTTTGTTGAAAGTGTGGGCTATCTTACAAATAAAATGCTAAGTTTGACGGGGTGTCATCAGGTGAATACCAATCCATAGCGGCATTTCTGAATACGAGATGCAGCTGTCACAGCCTAACTGACATTGCAAACATCATCAATTTCATTTCCAAATACATATTTTTCAATAATTATAAGGTTCTGTCAACAAACTTATTGTTTTTTGTATGAATGTTGTGTGTACATTAGCGAAATTCTCTAACGTCTGCGTTCCCCTGTTAACAAAATTGAAAGTAGATTTCAGAAAGCGAATATAACCTTAAATTACTGAATTTAAGTTCAATTTGATCGATCATTAGTCGATCAGCAGTCACTTGATTGAAAGTGATGATCGAGTATGAATTTATAAGTGATTCCCAACACTAGCAGAGAGTGAGATGTCAGTTATATATCAAATATGATCTTAACCTCTAAGTCTCTTTTCATATCGCTGTAGTTGTTCCTTTTGGCTTTCTATAGTTTTGGTTAAGTCCACTCTTGTCGCTCGCTCCATGGCCATGTCTGGATCAGCTGTAAAAGAAAAATATCCATTACAATATACATAGTATAAACAAATAGTTATACATGACTGGATAGTCTTGGTGTTGTAAACTTTCCTCTAACTCTATGCTAGGAAAGTCTGGCATTCCCTAGATTTATATTATGTTCTTTTTGTCCAAACTAAAATTCAAGGTATTGTCTCCCACTCATTCTTATAGTCAATTTTCCAAGCCTTTTGTCTTTGACAGTAGTCAATGCAACATAAAAGGGCCATAACTCTAAAAATAACACACAGATAATACTGGTTATCAAAGTTGTCTGGAGCTTTTACAGTTTGAAGTTACTGAAGATATTGAGTGGGCATTGCTGACCTAATTTATATAGGGCTATAATTATAACTCCAAAACATACACATTTGTAGCTGGAAAATGGTGGTTAATAAACTTGTCTGAGCTTTCACAGTGATTAACCTTTTTTTTTTTTGATTATAATATGTTAATAATAACTCAAAGATTGAGGTGACACTGGCACTGCATACCAAAATCCGAAGTAAACTATTATAACTTTTATCAAATTATGAAGAACAATGCAAAGATGTGACTACCTGTCTTTAAAATACTGCTGACATTCAGAGCAACGTAATCTTCCAGTACAAAATCACATATAAAGAAAAGGGTGTTTGTTTGTCCAGTTATGCCTAGGCCTAAATTAAAGCTGACTGAGCTCGTTGTCAAATGTGTCTTGACTTCTCGTGGAGATTACGACAATACTGCTTGCCTATTCCGTCTAAAACTAGCATTATTATTTTAACATTCATACAAGCAGGGGTTTACCTTTGACGAGACGTATATCAGAAAGCCATTTTCAGTATGTCACGGTTATGTTTACTGCCATTTGTCAGTTATATAAATGATCATCCGATCCGATCACCCGATCCGGTCCATCCCGGAAGTGCAAGCTGGCAACAGTAACAGACTCGATGTTAATATAATATTACCGTAAACAATATCTCTTTCCGATTTCAAAATAAAGAAATGCTTTTACGATAAACAATTATGTCAGTTATAAGAAAAAAATAATCATAAAGCTGGAACAACTTTACTGACATTTTTGTTTTATTTGCTGCTACAACGAAACGTAAACAATTTTACTTCCGGTAAAAACACGTGTGATATCCAGAAGCTGTCAACTCGAAACAAGAAGTTGTATGTTTATTCGGTATTTGGAATTTTCAAAGGACAATCCTTTTTTCTGAGGACAGAGAGAAGATCTGTTTGTTGTATGTATCATATTTGTTTGTTTGGAAATGTAATATTTGTGACAAGTCCCAAACATTTCTGCTGCTATCCTTGTCATTTAAATTAGCTTGTGCAAGTACATGTGTACTGTGTTAAAGGTTGATAAAGGACTACTAAAATTAAGGGTTGTCAAATTTATTTTAGTTATATTGCACTTGATCTCTTTTGAAGATGGGAGATGTGTGTCTCAGCATTGATCATATATAACATGATTGATACAGTCCCATTTGGCCTTTTGTTTGATTGATTAATATAATTTGTAACAATAAAAGTTACATGCATCAATTCAAACAGGAGTTGAAGTCATTTATTTAAAACAAACATTTTTCAATTTTTCAAGTACCTATTGTTAGTATTGTAGTAGTTTTTATGTTGTAAACTAAGACAAACTAACTATAGTGAATTAAACTACATTGCTATCTTCAAAAGTGGCAGAATAATCAGTTTATTGATGGTGGCCGCGTATTGGTAGAAGTAGAAATCTGTAGTGTTTTCACCTAATCTTGCCCAGAATTAATAGTCAAAAAAGTAAAGTCAGTATTCACAGTATGCATATCTCTTTTTTTCTGTTTGATGGCTTTATCTAAGCCCAACTGGGCTAGGTTCATCGTCGTGTACATGGCTTAATTTGTCTTCTTTAGGTCAAACACATCCTCTGACAAAGATGGAGGACGTTATGAAGGACAAGAGGTTCTCACACATTGCTATGGACCATCGGTTCCGTAGAATACCGCGACAGGACCGTAAGGTGAAAATTGACAAAAGATTCAAGGGTATGTTTTCTGACAAGAAATTTAAGATGAAATACACCATAGATAAAAGAGGACGTCCTTTGAACTTGTCAACAAATGAAGACCTCCATAAGTTTTATGAGTTGGACAGTGAAGAGGAAGATAGTGATGAAAGCGATGAGGATAGAGAGAAAAAGAAATTGAAAAAGAAACCTAAAATAGGCCAGGAAAATAAAGATGTCCTTGTTGATAGAAAGAAGTCTAGAGATAAAAGAAGTAAGGAGAAGGATGAAGATGAAGATTCTTTAAGTGATGAGGAAGCTGAATCCTCATCAAGTGATGATGAAGAGAAAGACAGTGAAACAGGTAATACCATTTATACATTATTCTCACATACAGCATATAAAGTGGGGCTAATATTTTGCGATTGTTCATATCAAAACTATTTCCCAGGGGTTAAATTTCACACAACATGGCCAGGAAAAAAATATGCATGTTGATTTGTGTGATGGGATTTAATTTACAAATGTTTTATCAAAATAACATTGATATCAAATTGTTGTTTACCTCCATTATTTGGCAGTAAAAGGGTAAATAGGACTTTTCTGCTATATCGTTATATGTTTACAATAATTATGAATAATCACTGAGTATTTAATTTAGTGCAATCTTTTGTGACTGCAAATCCCCCGCAAATATTACCAACTATACAGTATAATTTCAGAACCTTGAGTCAAAGCACCTTTATTGTAAGATTTGAGAAAGTAAACAATGTAACATAGAGTTCCTACAACATAGGTAGCAGAGTACAGTAGAAATGGCTTGATCCTTAAAATAAAGGGCATGTCTCATGATCAGATAAACATGGATAGCGGATTCATCCTGCACAACAAACCTACATACATATATATATATATATATATATAGGAATCCACCTGAAGAAGCCCTAGAAGGCAGAAAGGCCTAGCGGACGATCTGAAAAATTTGTTTTTATTCTATATATATATATATATATATACACTACATTTTGAATACTTTATTTTAGAAGAATGATTTTTTTTTCAAAAAGTGATTTCCCCAGATTTGGGACTTGTGAAAACCATATGGTTACCACATCAAAAAACACCAAAAAATGCAAAAAAGACATGATTTTTTAACCAAATATTTCACCTACCTGGTAACATAAATACTCACGTTTTAGCAAAGGTTATTCAACTAGATTTTTCACAATATTTACACATGTGCTGAGTACAAAAATAGACTACATACACAGATTTGTAAATGGCCAAAATGTAGTCTCAAACCAAATTCAATTTTTTTTAAATGTGAAGCCCACATAGTCCACTTCATCATGTATATGCCAATTTTAGTGCTGATTTTTTATTTTTAAATTTTGATACATGTAATATTACAGGGTTATTCATTGTACAAAAATTTCACCCATGGCCACCGTACACTACTGTACACTGCTACCATAGTGTCTTATATTTAATGATATTGGTGATTGCATGTAAATTGACTGTTGTAGTGCATTGTTGACCTGGTTTAACCTGAAAATGTGTATTCAGTATTTATGACTGAGATATACTGTTTTGTCTCATTTCTTTTTAGTCTGACCCATATTAAAAGATGAATATATATTTGATGTGAATATTTGATACAAGTAAATGTTCACCAGACAGTATATACATGTATCTCACCCTCTGTAATGCCAAACAATTCCTGGTATGCTTAATTCATATTTTGATTTAATAAATTCTGATTTTTTTTCGGTTGATTAAAAAAGACCATTGATCTTTTAAGTTTTAGGCATACACATCAGCTAACATTTTAGTTCCATTATTACGCAGATGTAAAAGGGAGAGATTTGGCCCGTGGAGAAGGAAACCTGGAGAGTTCCAGTGATGATGACGATGAGGAGGAGGAGGAGAAGGAAAAAGGGCTGACAAAATTAGTAGGTTAGTATATGAAACCAAGTTCTGCCTACACATCATTGCAGAATCTGTGTTTAAAGGGACACAATCCTGAAATCTTATCATGTAATTCGTTTGTTTTTGTGTGTGCTTACTAAAAGACTATTGTTCAAATTCAACATATAGATGTATATATAGTCTACAAAGTTTGGGAATATTAATTCTATGAATATATCACTGTAGCTATGCATTTCATAGCGCATAGGTACATGTAAACGTATTGGTCTTACACAAGGGTTTCATTTGTAGCCAGTAGCCGGTAAAATTACCTTTCTACCACAGCCATTTCACTGGCTACTTTAATGGAAAAATGAGAAGAATAGTAATGGGGTACTATATGAAAATGTACTGAAATTAACTGCCTACTTTGTTGGATACAAGTTACAGGAAATCTTATTGAAACCCTACATGGCAGTAAGTCTTATCAAAGGATCATGCCCTGTTGGTACAGTTGTTACAATTGGACCTGCAGTACAAGCTGTACTGAGGAAAACTTAGTGATGTGTTATTGTCAAGCAGTGATTGTTGGATTTCATCTGATATTTTTCAGTTCATACAATTGTATATATGTAACTTACTCTTTTTTTTTTCGGAAACCCCCCTCCCAAAAAACCTATTTATGATTTATATACTGTATGTATATAAATTATTGTAGCCAGTGCAAGAAGTAAGTAATTTATATTTGTGGTGCTGGATATGTGACTGAATTTTAAACCACAGATGAAGACTATTTGCAAACCATCGGTAGGTAATATGTATCTCTTTGTATCTCACAGATAAGACATCAATGGAAAGCCAATGTTATTTATCAGCATTTCATTAATTGATTAAATGTGATTTGAATTTTTACTCCAGATGGCGGAGTAGATCATAAATGGAATGAGCTGGACAGGGAGGCTCCAGAGGCCAGTGAACTGGGACTAAGACTGGCCGTATGTAACCTTGACTGGGACAGGATCAAGGCTGTAGACATCTTTGTCCTCCTCAGTTCCTTCCTACCAACAGGAGGGGCCCTACGCTCTGTAAAGGTTTGTCCTCCTCAGTTCTTTCCTACCCACAGGAGGGGTCCTGCGCTCTGTAAAGGTTTGTCCTCCCCAGTTCTTTCTTACCCACAGGAGGGGNTCCTACCCACAGGAGGGGTCCTGCGCTCTGTAAAGGTTTGTCCTCCTCAGTTCTTTCCTACCCACAGGAGGGGCCCTACGCTCTGTAAAGGTTTGTCCTCCTCAGTTCTTTCCTACCCACAGGAGGGGTCCTACGCTCTGTAAAGGTTTATCCTCCTCAATTCTTTCCAACCCACAGGAGGGGTCTGACGCTCTGTAAAGGTAGCTGTAACTCACAAGCATGTTGGGCTTGAATTTGTGTAGACTAGAGGATTGACCTATACCAAGGTACATTCTAAACCTGGGGTTTCCCTTCCCTTACTGTTAACCTGTGGATTTCCCTTCCCTTACTGTTAACATGGGGGTTTCCCTGCCATAACTGTTAACCTGGAGGTTTCCCTTCCCTTACTGTTAACCTTAGGGGTTTCCCTTCCCTTACTGTTAACCTGGGGATTTCTCTTCCCTTATTGTTAACCTGGGGGTTTCCCTGCCATAACTGTTAACCTGGGGGTTTCCCTGTCATAACTGTTAACATAGGGATTTCCCTTCCCTTACTGTTAGCCTGGGGATTTCCCTTCCCTTACTGTTAGCCTGGGGGTTTCCCTTCCCTTACTGTTAACCAGGGGATTCCCCTGCCTTTACTTTTATGTGAGTGGGAATCAGCCATATTCTGAAAAATCTTTCAATTAAATTGCCTGCCCTGAAAAGTTCCTAAGTTAAATTTTATCATCTCAGTAATATCCTTAAACTAAAATGTCACTTGAGAATTGACTCGGCTGTAAAAGGTCCTTAAATTACTGAATAGTTGTTATTTCGTGGGGCTAATATTTCAAGGTTTGTCCTCATTATTTTGTAGTAAATGGATAAACAGGGTTTTCTTTTATCTCTTCACATTTATTCATGGAGATGATTATTTATGGTATTAATATTTTCTGGGTATTAAGTTTTGTAATATCTTTGGTGACTGCAAATATAGAAACATTAAATCCCACACAAATATTACTAACTATACAAGTGTATGTAGATTGTCAGTTCAAATAAAAAATGTCCTTTTATCGCTCAGATTTTCAGAACTTAAAAAGTCCCTTTATCTGATTGACAACCCTTAAAAGCCCAGATTTTAATTTCATATGAATAAAAAATCCTGAAAATACCATACATTATATTGTAATATTTGATCAATGGATTCCTCAAGAAAGTTTGGAAAGATTTTCCAAAAGAGGCAACCCCAATGATTTATGTGTTAATCTATATGCAGATATACCCATCAGAGTTCGGCAAAACCAGAATGGCAGAGGAGGCAATAAAAGGCCCCACAGAGCTGGTCAAATCTACTAAAGTGGAGGGTTTTGATAGTGAGGAGGAAGTAACAGAGGATGCTGAGGGTAATTATAGCCTTTTGTCATAAAGAGGCTGGTGTGGTATCTCGGTATGTACAAAGGGAATTTGTGTGTGTATGTGAATCGGGTGAGGGTGAGTTTATGTCCGCAGGCAGGAGAAGTTGAAGGCATGCAGGGTGGGGTGGGGGTAGTTGGTATATGTTGGTGTATTTTAAAGGAAATTTTTGAGAGTAGAGAGGTTGATGGGTTCCATGTGTGTTGGGTTTTGTTTGGGAAGGCTTTGTGTGTTGTTTCACCTCTGTGTATCATAAATTTATTATTTAGTTACTGTTGCTGAAACTTTATTAGTTGAACACTTTAAAGTACCAGTAGGTGGTGAGAGTTTCTGATTGATATACAAATGTGCCCTTGAGGGACACAACAGTGGGGTGTCAGAGTTGGAATTTATGCTGTTCTTTGCCTCTAGTACTAGATTGAACAAACTGTTTTCCTTAGAACAAACAAAAATAGTCAATAGTTCTTTGTTAAAATTTGTTGATATAAATTCCTATATGACAATTTTTGTGCTTTTTTTCAACGCAGGAACAATATATCATCGAGAGAAGCTAAGGCAGTACCAGCTGACGAGATTGAAGTATTACTACGCCGTGGCTGAGTTTGATTCTGTGGACACCGCTAACACCATCTACGGGGCGTGTGATGGCACCGAGTATGAAAGTAGTGCCACACGTTTGGATTTAAGGTAGAAATCTACTCCGGACCCTGTATTCTTACTTAGTTCTCAAACAGGTGGTTGTTGACAGGTTATATAGTATCATAAACAGTGCATTCTCCTTGAAATAATCGTCTTAAAATTCACGAAAATTGGCTTTTAATGAGATTACAGAGTGATGATGCTGTACATAAAAACAGATCTCTATCTTATTAGAAAGAAGCTCCACCAATTCAGCTGAGGAGGAATTCTCCCAAGCCGAGTCGGTAGGAAGCAGCTAGTATTTAACAGATGACATTACATACCTATATTTGCTGTCATGATAAATTTCCTCTCATTACAAAGGGTGAATGAAAGGAAGAGTTCAACAGTTACACAACAGCAAATATTTCCTGGTATACAGTAATAAAAGTATAACACATTTAAATTTTATCTTGGTGTGCAAAGCTAATGTTAAATTGTTTCTGTCTGAACACAGGTTTATCCCCGATGATATGACGTTTGATGATCAGCAAGAGCTGAAATCGGTCTGCACCACCATGCCCACTTCTAATGTGTACAAACCGTCCATATTCTTCACATCAGCCCTTTGTCAATCCAAGGTAAAGCGTACAGCTTGCTTACCCAACTGCCACTGGTATTTATTTGGTTATCATGATTTAAGAAAGATCCAGTTGCCCGTAATTGTGATGATGTTTTAATGTCTGTTGTTCTCACAACCATTTTGTTTTTTTAACTCATTCACCCCTGAAGACACATTTGAACCCTTCCAATTCAAAAGTTGGAATAGTTCATTATAAAATTTCAGGGGTAAATGAGTTAAAAGTCCTGATAATTTTTGACCATGACATTTTCAATGATAAAACAGTAAAATTACTTTTTGAGATCAATCAATTAATTCATATAATAATAATTATCACAACCTAGTTTGTAGGTCGTCTCAAAGCGGTTCACAAATAAAATTAGATTATATCCTTGATAGAGGATTGTTTATTTTTAATCTGGGACTACATGTACAATAAGAAATTAGATAACTGCAAAATAATCTCTGCTAATGACTTACTACAGACAGCTTACTTAAGACATTAGTTTATTGTACTCCTTTGGACAGGTGGACCTTACCTGGGATGAAACTGACCATGACCGACTAAAGGTGACCATGCGTGCACCGTCCAAGATGGACACTGCCACAGAAGATGATTTCAAGGCCTATCTGGCTTCAAGTTCCGGAGAGGAAGATAGTGAGTAATAAAAAATCTGCCTTTTTTGAGGATTCAAAGTATAATGCTTGCAGCGTAGTTAACTGTGCTTCATCAGTGCATGTAAGTAGGCAAATTGTAAATCTTATAATGAAGTAGTGTGAGATATTTTTCATGCCTTCAACAAGAGGGGGCAGTGTTTCTCCTGTCAGACCCATCCGATCGTGTTTCAATTCATTGTCATGACTCGACCAACTTCATTTCTAAACAGATTTTGTCAGAGTTTATTCAAATGTAATTTATGAGAATTCATCAGATGAGTTCTTATTTTGGGTCCCAAGGTCAAAAATTACTGTTGCTATTCACAGATCAACTCTTTGCTATTTTGTCAACATATATTGCCATCATCTTTCAACCCCGAGGCCAAGGACGCATTCATGTCTGGGAGACATTTTCTAGTTTATAACAAATGTCACCATATTCTATTCTTACTTCCAGATCCTTACGGTAGTTTTTTGGGAGAATCGGATGATGAAAATCAGTCGGAGGAATCGGAAAGTGAAGAAAAGCAAATAGACAAATACAGGGCCCTCTTACAAAACATTCAGGAGACTGAGAAGGAACAGAAGGATAAGGACATAGGAATGGAGGTCACATGGGAACCAGGTCAGAGGTCAATTGTGGGTCGTCTGAAGGTCATTTAATATAGTGCAAGACTCGAAAACTTCAAAATTTCACATTTCATGTATAAATTTAATTTGAATAAAGTTTTGTTTGAGTACTTCTTTGGATGGCAGAGAGCTGCATATTGAAATTAGGTCTTGTACCTGTTTATGTAAATTCCACATTTCAATTTATTTAATTTGATATTTTTATGAAGTTTTGTATTTGAGTACCCCTTCCGATGGTGGATGTGCCAGCTTATCTACCGAGTTATCTTATCTTATCTTTGTTCAATTTTCAGCAGTGAATATGGTTACACTCAATACTGTGTCTTGCTACTAGGGTAAACTCATCCTTTCTGTACAAACCAGTTATGTTCAAATAAAATGACATTTCACCAGAAAATAAAAATCATTGAAAAATGTTGTTCATTCACAGGTTTAAAGCAGACAACAGAGAAACTCCTAAAAAAGAAGGAAGAAGAGAAGGACAGTACAACATGGGAGAAGTATCTGATAAAGAAAAAGGAGAAAAGACAGAAGAAAAGAGAGGAAAGACAGATGAAGGCTAAGGAAGAAAAGAAAGAAAACAAAGTGAAAGAGAAAACAAATAAGGTAAATTGTGGAGGGTAGTTTCTGTGTACTGGTATTCCGTCTTTGCGTATTGCAGAGTAACTTCTCTTGGGAGCAGGTATTGATTGTTACGTCATTGATTTGTGTGAGAAAATTATGTTGTTTTCTCAAAAATTGATGACGTTACTCTCACAAACAAGTGACGTAACAATCAATACCTGCTCCCAAGAGAAGATAACTCTGCAATATGCAAAGACGGAATAGTACCCGGGGTATGTGTATTTGCAAAACTAATCATTGTTATATTTGAGTGTAGCTTTACTGCTTACCAAGAAAGACATTTTATGACAATCTATAAATTGGGTGCAAATGTTGATGAAAAAGGGAAAAAAATAGAAAGTTTGGAGTGTTAATATCAGGGATGGATTCAAAACCAGATTTAGATGTAAATGCAGCCAGCGATGATGATGTAATTTCAGGGGCCTCTGTCTATACTGGAAGATTTGCAGATCTGTCTGTACTGGACACATCTGGGACTGTATAATTTGGTTAGTTCGCATATTTCTGTATTTCAGAAAGTACATGCACTTGGTATAAATTGTTAATTTTGTATGTTTGAAACCAAATTCTTTAAGTCTGTATTGAAGAGAATCCATTTTGACAGAGTATACTATATCTATATAATTTAATATCCAATTCAAATGTGTTGTAGAGTGACCGGGAAGATGTTCCTGAGGAGGGCGAGGCCGCGTTCAGCGATGATGATCTACCGGGCGGCGTTAACATGTCAGAGTTTATGGATGTCAACTCACAAGTCCAGAAAGGTTTGAATACAATCAAACAATATGATAGATCTTGTGTGGACCCTATCTTATCGTAATGTGTCCTTTATTTGAAGCAGATACATATAATATACACATCTCTGTTTAAAGAGTAGTCCATTAAAGACTCAAATGTATAAAAAAAAAAAAAAAAAAAAAGTTATCAAAAACCTTTTAATCTGAGGTCAAAAGCAGTTTATATTGACATAGTGTAAAGTTAACATGACCAAGTAAAGAGGGTCTTTACATTATATTGTTAGCTGTCATGTCTACAGCTAAAGTTAACATGACCAAGTAAAGGGTCTTTACATTATATATTGTTAGCTGCCATGTCTACAGCTAAAGTTAACATGACCAAGTAAAGGGTCTTTGCATTATATTGTTAGCTGACATGTCTACAGCTAAAGTTAACATGACCAAGTAAAGGGTCTTTACATTATATTGTTAGCTGACATGTCTACAGCTAAAGTTAACCAGCTGCTACTGGCTTCTCACTAGTTGGTTAATATTCTTTATTTTTTAAATTTCTTCTTAATATAGGAAAGAAGAAAAAGAAAAAGAGGGTAGTAGAAAAGCTAACTGAAGAGGAAAAGAAGGAGAAAGAAACAAAGGAGGTACAATGTTTAATAGCTTTACCGTCAACATGAGGATCGTGTTGGAGGACCATTCTTCATGGAAACTCGTCCATTTCCTTATGAGAGGAGAAGGAACGAATAGTTTGCCTGTACAAAAAATATCATTATTGAAGTCCAAAGCGTTTTGTCAGTGAGTTCAGGTGCTGTCCTTGTACATGTAACCCCGAAGTATGTCTGGCTTCTGCTGGTTGTTTATATTTTCCTGTTTATTTTGAAGGCGGAGCTTTCCCTGTTGATGATGGATGAGAAGGAGGATGACAGACATCACTTCAGCCTCAATGACCTTGTCAAGGACAACACAACGACAAAGAAGAAAAAGAGGAAATTCAAAAAGAAGGATTTGTTGAAAAGTAAAACCAAATCTGAAGATGATTTTAAGGTAATTTTGAAAAGATTATTTTTAATGATGTTACTGCTAAGTTCAAAGCCCAAACTTGATTGTAAGAGTAATCACTGGTGTAGCAAAATTAAGGAAAGCTGAACTAGCAAATATCAAGTTTTTTAATAAATTATTTACGTTTAACTTTATCAGTGACAATGTTTTGGTAGAAACACTTTGTAATGCATGTAACATTGTATGAATAGTTGATCTTGAATGTGTTAATCATTGGGACCTGTTGTCAATCATTGGCTTAGAGGTCCCAGGTCAGAGTCCTGTTGTAATTTCTGTCCTGTTAACTAGGTTACAAGGATGGATATGGAGAAATTCTTATATAATTGAATGGTTTGCATTAAATATTTATAACAAAAACTGAAAAACTGAAACAAGACAACTTGTTTGCTGACTCCTCACAGAAAGTGACCATTGTAATCTGTTACAGGTCGATGTTGGAGACGAGCGTTTCACGGCCATGTACTCGTCACACGTGTATAATCTCGATCCCACCGCACCCGAGTACAAACGTACCAAGGGCATGGAGGCCATCGTGGAAGAGAAACTCCAACGCAGTAAAAAGAAGCGTGATCAGCCCGGGGGTAGTAACAGGAAGAGGGACAGAGACGGGGACGTTACTGAACCTCAGACCAAAGTGAAACGGGACTCAAGTGTGAACGAACATCGTGGACAGGAAGCTTCATTAGAATCGCTAATTAAATCAGTAAAAACAAAGACACAGAGATACAACATAAAATCCAAATCAAAGAGATGACAGCATTGTCGTCAGATCTGATGGCTAAGGACTGAACTATCTCTAAACTTTAGCAAACAGTTGGCTCTCCATCTGTGGTATAAGTGTCTTTATTTTGTAGATTTTTTTTGCAGCTGAAACAAACCATATGATACTGTAAACCTCAGGTTCCTGGAAAAGCTGTATAGAAGGACCCTGTAGTATTTTATCAGGTTTGTCAGGCTTACAGGATACATTGGAACGTTGCTAGCCTTCATAATCTTCAGTGTCATTGACAGCAACCCAGGCAGGATTGTGAGACAACTGATCTCTTAGGATAATTTTGTTTTGGTAAAGGTCAAACAGTACCTTAAAAGTCTACTATATGGGACAACCACATTCAAGATAACCAGTAGAGGATTTTTAGATTGTGACTAAAATGTACACTAATCTATACAATGGCTGCTATGAATTCTCATTTAAATCTATATTCCAGGGTAAATGTCTTAAAATCTTAAACTTAGTATAAACAAATATTTATCTGCATCTCTGGTGTATTATTATACAAGTTATGTTTCTTGGATAATAAACAGGTTGTATGTAACAGGTCTGTGTCACTGAAAGAGGTCAAGGGTCAAAATAAGATGTTTACCTGTTGCAGAGCTTGAAGGAATTTTTCTTGTCATTCTGCAAGACGAAGATAAAATGTTTCTGTCCAGTAAATGGATATGTTTACTTGATCCGTGGATGTTCAATGATGTAGTATGACATTTTGTTAATTTATTTCATTAGAAGATAGGTAACAGGACTGTGAATGAAGATTTTTTAGTATACTGACTGGTAGCCTTCACACCTGTATTTGATGATGAAGTAAATTATGTTAATAATGAAAACTATAACGCTTTTGTTTTATTTTAACCAGCAAAATTATTTCACATATTTCATTCACCATCTGCCATTACTGATAAGAGTTGTCTGGTGAGTAGCTCTCGTTTGATATGATTAACCATTTTACATTTTCATTCAAGAATACCAGTTCCACAGTTTCTTTTACCTATACAAACGAAACCGACATATTGACCTGATTTAAGACAATGCAAGTCTACATTGACCTGATCTAAGACAATGTAGGTCCATATTGACCTGATATAAGACAATGTAGGTCCATATTGACCTGATCTAAGACAAAGTAGGTCCACATTGACCTGATCTAAGACAATGAAGGCCCATATTGACCTGATCTAAGACAATGTAGGCCCAAATTGACATGATCTAAGACAATGTAGGTCCATATTGACCTGATCGAAGACAATGTAGGTCCAAATTGACTTGATCTAAGACAATGTAGGTTCACATTTACCTGATCTAAGACAATGTAGGCCCACATTGACCTGATCTAAGACAAAGTAGGTCCACATTGACCTGATCTAAGACAACTGTTTCACTTTGACCTGATCTAAGACAATGAAGGTCCATATTAACCTGATCTAAGACAATGTAGGTCCACATTGACTTGATCTAAGACAATGTAGGCCAACATTGACTTGATCTAGACAATGTAGGCCCACATTGACCTGATCTAAGACATGTAGGCCCACATTGACCGGATCTAAGATAATGTAGGTCCACATTGACCTGATCTAAGACAATGTAGGACCACATTGACCTGATCTAAGACAATGTAGGTCCATATTGACCTGATCTAAGACAATGTAGGTCCACATTGACTTGATCTAAGACAATGTAGGCCCAAATTGACCTGATCTAAGACAATGTAGGTCCATATTGACCTGATCTAAGACAATGTAGGTCCAAATTGACTTGATCTAAGACAATGTAGGTTCACATTGACCTGATCTAAGACATGTAGGCCCACATTGACCGGATCTAAGACAATGTAGGTCCACATTGACCTGATCTAAGACAACTGTTTCACTTTGACCTGATCTAAGACAATGAAGGTCCATATTAACCTGATCTAAGACAATGTAGGTCCACATTGACCTGATCTAAGACAACTGTTTCACTTTGACCTGATCTTAGACAATGTAGGTCCATATTAACCTGATCTAAGACAATGTAGGTCCACATTGACCTGATCTAAGACAATGTAGGCCCACATTGACCTGATCTAAGACGATGTAGGTCCACACTGACCTGATCTAAGACAATGTAGGCCCACATTGACCTGATCTAAGACAATGTAGGTCCACATTGACCTGATCTAAGACAATGTAGGACTTGACTTGATCTGAGACAATGTAGGCCAACATTGACTTGATCTAAACAACTGTTGTCATCAATCATTGACACATCTTTAATCTTTAATGTTTTATGCTTTGTGGAAGATTTATCGGGATACATTTTCCTTGAGCAATCACAACTCATTTTTCTTCATATTTTTAAGGAAGGACATTCCTATTTTCTCTTCACAGAAAATTACATATTGTTTTGTTTCCTGATCATGGACATTCCTTCACATATTTTTTGTTTAACGATCATTCCATGTTGTCCTGTCTTCCTTACAAGACAATTGTTCCACACCGTCCAGATTTCAGATGCAGTGTATTCCACATTCCACAAGAAAATCACTAGGACTCCCAATCCACTTTGGCATGTTTGATCCACTGAATGGTTGGCATGGCGTCTGACTTGGTCAACACTTTCCTGCCACCCATGAACGGCTGTAGAACCTCTGGGATGTTTATGCTTCCATCCTGTAAGAAACACATTTCAGCAAGTTACATGTGAAGGGCAAAATCAACACTGGGGGAACATGGATTTTACTGGCAAAGGACGAATATTTGACAGGATGTAAGTTGACCGGTATATACAGAACATATTATATCCCTTGGTGTTGGCGTACATTTTGTAACTACAGTTACTGTCTGAATCAAATTTCATTTTGCAAGTGCAATGTTTTTTGGGTTTTTTTTTCATTTGTTTTTATACAAGTGTACCTTGTTTTGAAAGTTCTCAAAAATGGCCATCACCATTCTGGGTACCGCACACGCTGTACCATTCACCTACAATCAAACATAACAAACACAGTGACATGTGGCTTAACTAAACATCAAAATGTATGTCCATATTGTGGCAGTAAGTACAATAGTATAAGAAAAATTCAGATTAAACAGGTTCAATATCTTTTTGCATTCAGTGGGACCAGGGTGCAGGTTCTGCTTTATACAGGTTTCTGTATTGTACTGGATTTTGTTTAGACAGATTTTAAAGGTTTTTTTTCAGAATTTTCGTTTCTTCAATTTTCAAACAAATATTTTTCTCAAAGTAATTAAATGTCAGATTTCTTTAATAGCCATATATATAAATTTGGGTTTTCAAACCGGTCAAATTTTGGTAACCGGTTATTCCGTCGATTTGGTAATCAAACGATAAACACAGACAATATGTTACATGTTTAGCAAATGTTCTATATAAAACACATATACATGTATATATTAATTAGCATAATTGTTTACTAGAGTATTTCAAGCTAAATGCAAAATATAGTTGCATGTAACCTCAGTAAGTATATTTCATGGAAAACAAATGTCAGAATACAGTAAGGTAGGATTCACTTACAGTTATCTGTATTAGAAATCATATGTGGTAATATTGCTCTTTAAAACAAAATTTGCTTGACACACGTTTTAAAACATGTTTGCTCATTCAAGTGTGTACTCTTCAGATTATATTTGCTATAATTCAGAGAAGTACAAGAGGCCCAATGGGTCTGCATTGCTCACCTGGTCTAAATCTCACACTTGTAACATTAAAAGTAATCTAAAATAAAGCTACAGGCAAAATATCAGTATTTATGGCTATAAGTCATTCAAAAGAACCTGTTAAGAGATTTAAAAACCATTTCACCCGTGACCTTAAAAGTCCAATAAGGTCATTACGTTGAACACATTTTATAGCCCTTCATCTCAGGATGAAACTTACAAAATATCACCACCCTATCCTTTTGTTTATTAAGATAAGGTCATTTAAATGTTTACACATATTTGACCAAATGTGACCTTGAAAGTGGGTCAAGGTTATTCAAATTAACAAGAGGCCCATGGGCCTTAACGGTCACCTGATATATTTATACAGAGAGTTGATTTTGTTTTTAACATGAACAGAAATATTATTCAAAGTGACAAAAAACAATAAAACCACCTTAATCAATATCTAGCATACAGATTTCAGACTAAAAAGTATTTGAAACTAGCACCTCTGATTCTAAACAAGGAAAATGAAGAAATTTTAG